>NW_022103906.1:50971803-50995784 GCF_000313985.2 Echinops telfairi | reverse complement strand
TCCTAGCTCTGCCTTGCTCCAGCTGCTGATCTTCACGACGCTCTTCCGATCTGGGAGTTCAGATCACGCGGCTTCTCCACCATGTGACCCCAAAAATGTCCTCTGTCACAGTCTGTTCCAGTAAGGGGACAGTGTGATAAGTGCTGTTGTCATTTGCCCAGTCCCCTCTGTGTACCATTAGCTCCAAGCAGGGATGTCATCCTCTGAACATCCTGTACCAGCGTGGGGCCCAGTCCACTCTCTTTCTGTTCCTCCCTCCCAGTCTCCCTCCGTGTGGGTGTGGCATGCTGGCCCCTCTCCCCATCCTGCTCTCCACCACACCCACTTCCAGTGCGGGTGTGTGTGTGTGTGTGTGTGTGTGGCTCTGGTTGGAGCCACATCTGTAGCTCTCTCTTTTCATGCATCCTTCCATGTGACCACGGTTTGGTGCTTCATGGTAGGGTCTGCATGCCCCTTCCAGGTTCTGTGGAGACAAGACCAGTACTCTCCCCCTGGGTGGGTTAGTGCCCTTCTCCCTCTGTTACTACTTCATTTTCAACCCCCTTCTTTTTCACCCTCCCCCCTCCATCCTTTTCCCATTACCGTGTTGGACCAACATGTTCCTCCTTGGGTTTGGTCCAACCTCCTCCCACTTTCTTGTATCTCAACCCAATTGTTTTGATATAGGCAGCTTCTCTTCTGTACCTACGGTGCTGATTCAGCTAAGTGTTTTGATTTCAAACTTCTCACAACAATTCAAGATTTTCCCTACTAAGTGTTTGTTGTTCTGATAAACTCTTTTCTTCAGGGATTTAAACATTTATCCTTTCCTCACAGTTAACATACAAATGTCCACATTCCATAATCATTTCAGGTAAGTGCAATGTGCTTTTCAACTTCCTGTCCTTAGCACGGATTTTGAAGGAGCTTTAGTGATTGTGGGTGACTACAATACAAACCACTCACTCTCAGTGACAGGTTTTGCGCCAACTTTGCTGGGCCAGGATCCTCAGTCATATGGCAGCAAGGCCTCCTCCCATAATGTGAAGATTACAGTGGAATGCAACCCCTGAAGATTACAATGGAATGCACCAGCTGGTGTGCTTCTTCTATGTGGGCTTGTTGCTTCTCTGCTAGATGGCAGCCTGTTTGACTTCAAGCCTTGGAGATTCCAGACACTACATCTTTTGATAGGTAGGCACCATCTGCTTTTTTCACCACATTTGCTTATGCACCTATTTTGTCTTCAGCGATTGTGCCAGGAAGGTGAGCATGACAAAATGCCAGTTTGTTGGAACAAAGTGTCCTTGCATTGAGGGAAAGTGTGAGCAGAGGCCTGAATTCAATCCACTACCTCAGTGTATTGTCATATAAATATATGGACCTAGGCCAATACCTTTATTTTTATGAATCAATGTATTTACATATGTACACACCTATGCTTATACCTCTATCCATAGCTTTCTTCCTAGATAATTCCACTGTTTCCTTTTACCTTCCTCCTGCCCCACCCACTCTGGTCTTGCTTGTTCTAGAGAACCCAGCCTAACACAGTAGTTTCTAAGCAATCTGCCTGCAATTGTACTAAGCATCTTCAGAATGGATTTTCTCCCTCTTTGTCCTCTTCCTTACTTGCTTCTGTTCCCTCTCTCACTTTATTTCTCTTTTCCTCCTCTTTCTATCCTCTTACCTCTCTTATATTCCTGATGGAATAAAACACTCACCACATGGCATGGACAGACCTGAAGAACATTATGCTGAGTGAAATTAGTCAATCACAGAGGGACAAATATTATATGAGATCACTATTATAATGAAAACAAAACTAAGCTTTCAAACCACAGGGAACAGAGATTGCCCAGGATGGGAGGTAAAGAAGGGAATGAGGAATTGGCTAGAATGTTGAAAGGTGTTAACTTGTAGGAAATGGAAGCTAGTAATCCACAAGACGGAGACAGAAATCAAGGATGGATGGAGGGTAAGCTCTTGGGGTGGTTGGTGAGTAGTTTAAAAGATTGATGATCTGAATGTAAACCCTTAATTTATAATTAAAACAAATTGTAAGAACAAAACAAAATCAATTATCTTAATAAATATGCTGCTTGAACTTTTGAATTTTCCTATTTATTAATTTATAATGAATTTTCTATAAAAGCACCAAATAATCTCCTTTTAGAAAATAGTGCTTAACCTCTATTATGTGGAAATGCTATATTTAGTTATGTCACTATTGAGGACATTTGGGCAATGGCTTTTTGTTTGTTTGTTTCTCTTCTTGCCACTATAAACACTGTGCATATGTTATTAAAATGTTTATATAGCTTTGGAATTAATTTTAATAGGGATATTACTAGGAGAGAGCAATATGCAGAGGATTACAGGGATGGAAGGTATGCAGTTATTTATTGATAAACACTGCTGGATTACTTTTCTGAAAGCTCATAAATGTTCATATTTGCATCAGTTGCCTGTGAATATTTATTTCCCCTCTCCCTATCAAAATTTTTTTTCTTAATTATGTAAATAAAGATAATATCATGGGTGGTTTAATGTGTATTTCTCTGGCTATACATGAAAATGAGTAACTTTTCAAATGCTTACTGATATTTTATTTCCATAAATCTCCTGATTATATCTTTTGTCTATTTTCCTTTTGCATTGCTTTTCATTTATATGCACATGTTTATTCATTATTTGGACATACATTCCTTGTCCTATATGTCGTAGAGGATTTTTAATTCCATAGTCTTAGGTGTCTTTAGACTTTATTCATGAAATATTTCATCTTAAATGATTTTTTAATTATGTCTATAATATTATCACTTCACAAATACAATTCACTGCCTAGTCAAATACCATGCTTTACTCATATGTCACCACTTGCCCCGTGTTCCATTCTGTGAGACTTGCCCTAGATCTTCGTGATGAGTATGCTGGGAAGAGCTGGCTGGGCACTAGTAGCCCTGACTGGACGAGTCGTAGTCTAGATGCTATTGTAAAAGTCTTCTGTAGCTGTGACTGTGCCTTATAATGAATGGACAGTGAACGAAGGTGATTTACCCTTGGTAAGGTGGATGTGCCTCACTCACTCGGTTTAAAGAAGGCCTTCAGAGGAAAAAGCGCAGTGTCTGGAGCAGAAAGCATTTTTTTCATGCCTTAAGAAGAGTTTCTGAACTTGCCCCCGCCGAATCGACTTGGGCCTGGCCACGCCTCACACCAACCGGTCCTCTGCCATGGAGTCCCTTCTGACTCCTAGCAACGCCGTGTGCGAGTCTTTGCAGGAGCAGATCTCCGCATTGTTCTCCTAGAGCATGGCTGGATGTTCCAACGGCCCATCTTGTGCTTAGCAGCCCCAAACCTTAACCTGCGGCCCCACCAGGGCTCCTTGAGGAAGCCTCAGAGATCCTTAAAATGTCTCTCTGTCTGTGTGTCCTATTTGTTCTACTTATCTGAAAACTCTGCCCAATACAGAATTTGCTACTAACAGCCATTCTAATTTCCCAGGGGCGCCATACTGCCTGTGGGGAGGGTCTATAACTATAAGGGATTGCAAAAGCAGATACCGACATTTTATCCTGGGTTGTGGGTTACAGTACAAAAGTTTTTCATACTACAGGGGTGCACTGAGTAATTTTTTTTTCTGAGAAGAGGGCAGAGGTCAAATAAGTTTGTGAACCTGTATTCTAGAGTAGGGGTGGGGAACCTATTTTCTGCAAGAGCCAATTGAATATTTATAACATCATTCACCGGCCACCCAAAGTTATCAACTTAAAAATTAGTCGACTATATTTTGTCAAATATTTAATGAACTCATCCCCAATGTGTGCTGCAGGCACCTTGGTGGCACAGTTGTTATGTGCTGGGCTGTGATTGGAAAGGTTGGCAGTTCGAATCCTCCAGGCACTCCTTGTGAGAAAGAAGGGACTTTCTACTCCCATAAAGAGTTATTGTCTCTGAAACTCACAGGGGAAGTCTTACCCTGTCCTATACGGTGGCCATGAGTTAGAATTGGCTAGATGGCAGTGAGGTTGTTTTGGTTAAAAGCATGGCTGAAACTACTTCTCTGTGGTGAGTCATGTAATGTTAGCTGGTATTGATTTCATGGGCCTTATACGGTCCATGAGCCAGATGTTCCCCACCTCTGTTCTAGAGGAACAGAATAATGAGTTTACTGAATTGATTATTGGATTTCAGGAATGGATTTTCTACTCCAATTACACTTATCACCACTAATAGCTCTGTCTCTAGTACTAAAGAGTGAACTGACAAAAAAAAAAGAGTGAACTGACAATCCATGATATGCTGTGACAATGGAGATATGCAGAATGTCATCATTGGACACTCTTAATCAAATATAAAAGGTAATATTCTGAGTAATAATTTCTTTAATATTTCAGAACCCCTTTTTAAACTACCAAGTACAAAAAGATGGCTGCATGCTTCTGTTTGAACTTAAACAGTGAGGATAACCTGGGGGCTTCTAATTCCTGTCTCAAGCACACATTCACTTCCTGCCATAGAGTTGATTGCAACTCTATGGGACAGAATAGAAGTGCCAGGTTGGGTTTCCATGGTTGAAAATGTTTATGGGAGCAGAAAGTCTCAGCTGTCTCCCTAGGAGGGCCTGGTGAATTAGAACTTCTGTCTGTGTGTGTAGCATCCTAACATGTAATCAACTACGCCCCATGACTCCTGATGTGTTAATGACCTGAAATTTGCCATGACAGCCCAGAAAAAAACCCCTTATCTCTGGTAGCCACAAACTGAGGTTAAAAAACACCAAACCCAGAGTCTCCTCCTACAGGTGACTGAATTGCACATAAATTGAATTTCCAAACTTGCAGAATTTCTGTTAAAATGAAGGCATAGGTCATAAGGATCCTGCAAATCATAGTGGTGACACATTGGCACATCCTGATGAAGTACGGTGATATTGAATCCTTACCCTCTGCTAAAATAGCACTGATGGGGCAGTGGCTAAAGTGTTCAGCTGATAACCATGAGGGTGGTGATTTTGACCCATCACTTGCTTTGGGAGAGAAAGATGAGGTAGTCTAATCCCATAAACCTTTACAGCCTGGGAAACTCCATGGAGCAGTTTCACTGGATCCTATAGATTTTCTGAGTTAGAATCCATGTGCTTTCAGTGGAGTTATTATTGTTATGTAACCTTCTCTTGTGGCTTCACTGCCAGTAGCAGCAGCCCTTCAATTCGCAGCTAAAGGGGTACCCATGCTTTGCTTGAAGAAACCCTTACAAGGACCTTACAAGATACCGCTTTTTCTCCTCAGGACTTACCCTAGCATTCCTTTTTGCTTCTATATTTATCAGTAGACTCAAGTTCCAACAGGCCCTGAAAGGTGGAGTCCAAAGTATGACCCAAGGAGATGTGCTGCTCTACTAAAGAAGTGCATGCATTTTTATTTTTTTCTGACAGAAATCGAGGGAATGTGTGTTGGAATACATGTTACAGTTATGGAATAATAATGGAAAGAACATAAAGTTGGCATGGCCTAATTTATTGACATGTGCCATTAAGGAGAGATTCTGAATTAAATATAGTTTGAGGGGCTAGAAAGGGCTCTGTTTGTTGGCTTGACTGAATTATGTCTCCCAAAGTGGCCTATGTTAAATGAATTTGAAATGCCAGGACTACTCTGATATACTATTGAGAAAGGCCTCCGAAGGTTCTGGGTGATTGAAATGTTGAGTGGATTTATTAATAAGACCCACTCACGCACTGGCAGAGGCCCAAGGACATTTCTTTCAGTCATGACTGTGAGCAATAAATTTGGAGAGAGGCCCCAGAATCATCGAAGAGCTGTGGTGTTCTGCTCTGTGGAAATATTTTTGGAATCCTTAATTCTCACATTCCTTTATGAACCGAGTGCTATCAACCTGAGACATCATTGTCATTTTGTTTTTACTTAACATTCTTTTGTTTTGACAACATGGTTCCTGATCCTCTCTTTTCCCTGAAGTCACCTGATTTATTTTTCATTTGGATTATGATGTCTTCAAATAATTTCATTAAGAAGGTGAATGGAATGCAAAGCTTAGGCCGCCTTTTATATCTATATGTTAAACTTTATTTTGCCTCCATATGTTATGTTATTTTAGTTCATGATAGAATTACAGGGTGAAAATATTTTCCCTCATTATTTGAAGGCATTGGCCCAGCAATTTGGAGCCCTTAGTTATGTGATGAAAAGTTTACTGCAAGTATAATTGTGGTTTCTTTCCAGAAGTCTTGGTTTTCTTCCTACCCAACTGCTCTTAAATACTCCCTGTGGTCTAGGACTTGATAAAAAAACCACCACCACAAAAACACACTTTTCTCCTGGCACTTACCAAGTTCTTTAACTTTTAAAGCTTATCTCTTCCTTTAGTATTTGGAAAATTTCGTGTGTACATTAAAAAGCAATTGATTTCCATCCTCAATATTTTCTCTGCTTCATTTTCTGCAACTCTTCTAATCTTCTGTGTTTTTATTGTTTCTTTCTTATTATTCATCGCTTTTAAAAATACTGCAGTTAGGAGATTCCTTACATTTATCTTATAATTTTACTATTAAGTTAATATTTTAGTAACCATGCCTCTAATTTCTACAAAGACTTGTTTATTGATTGCTTTCATTTATTCTCAATTTACTCTGAAATTAATTATAACATTTTAAAATGGAGTTCGTTTTACTTTGGATTTCATTGGGATTTTCTTTTTCTTTTTAGACCTATTTTGAACAATTGTTTAACAAAACCTTGTTAAGTATTCATTGGGTCCTAGGCACTATGGTTAGAGCAGTAACAAAACAGACATTATACAAGTACGTTTGACAGGATTGAACTATGAGTGATATGACATATGTATTAATTCCCAAGTCACAGAAAATTAAAAACAAACAAACATCCAGGAATGAGTTCTGGGCTCACGTTAAATCCTAGCTCCAACTTAAGAACCATTAGTTCTTACATCATGGCCCTGCTCAATACTCACCTTCACAAAATGATCATGGAAGAAAATGGTACTACAGCAAAGTGTGATGAAGAAAGTAGATGGTGCCCATCTATCAACTGGAATAGTGTCTTGGGTCTTAAAGGCTTGTATTCTAACAAGCAGCCATCTAAGTGAGCAGTCAACTAAGTCCACAGAGAAGAAGCACACCAGCCTGTGTGATCCAAAGATGACAAATGCAAAATTTGAATGGAGAGAAGAGAAGAGTATCAGGGCTAGACTTATGAACACCTAATTGATGGAAGGCTGTGGGGGACAGTGGGAACCCCAGACCCATTTGCAGAGTATCTAGTCAGACTGAGCTGGCACATACACTCTAGCCAAGGACAAGAGTCCTGAACAACCTTACTATCAGGCAGAGACCCTGGTAATTTTGATTATACTGTATCAAACATGGTATTTGGGCAGCGACCTCCCAACAGATATGATCTGAAATTGGTCTGGGTACAAGTATCTCTTAGTTGTTCCACGACCAAAATGTCTTGGCTGGCTTTTTGAATGTTGATGGGGCTCTCCCTCTCACACCTTGTTTCTATTTTTGACTTTATGCTAACAGGATATTTTCCTTACTACCTTAGTGTGAATTGTTTTTCATTGCTTTAGCACAGGAGGGCTGGCTGTATAATGATAATTACTAATAAAAGGTGTTATAGGGAATGAAGGGTGGGGATGGGTGATAGGGAAAGAAAGGGGATTTCTGGAGTGGATAATGGGCAGGAGAGGGGAGATCATTAGAACTGATTGTGATTGTCTGCACAACTAATATTGAAGGCAATTTAACCATGGTGTGTATGCGGGATGGGGTTGGGGGGATGCTCTAGATAGATGTGGTGGTGATTGTACAATTCCCTTGATATGATTGAACCATTGAAATACTCAATTGTATGATTTGTAAATTATGTGCCAATAAAACTGTTGGGGGAAAAAAAACCCCAAACAGACAAATATAATCCATGGAGCGTTCATTTTTTATTAGTAAAAATGATAGTATATGCAGACAAATATGGTAAATTCACATAACTGTACTGTGAAAAAGTTACAACCATGAGGAGTTAGCCATAGCGATAGAGTTTGGCATGCCTCTTTTGTATGGGCATGCAGAAATGACCTCTCTAAATGACCTTAGCTAAGAAGTGAAAGGACAAGCGCTGGGTATCTCTGTAAATACCTGTTGGTGTTTCATTAGAAGAAATGTGGGTAAATGTCTTGAGGTTAGAGTAGTCTTAATAAATTTCTTACAAACCTAAGTTCAACTTGATTACAGAGTGAGAAAGGGCTGAGAGGCATGAGATAAGGTAAGGGAATCTGGCAGGGGGAATATGTTCTCAGATCTTCAAGTTTTGGTGAAGATTTAGATTTAATTGCAGAATGAGTCTATTCGATGGACTTAAGGGGGGGGCACGACAAGATTGGATTCAACTTTTTAAAAGATATTTCTGACTTTTCAATGGAGAACGCACTGTGAGAGTAAAAGCTGGGAGCAGGAAGCAGCCAACAACTATCGCGGGAATTCAGCGGGACGTTCCCATTCGTTATCTCAATGTTTTCAATGAATTGGTAGGTTTTGTAACCAAAACTGAAAGAAGTTATGAATTAAGAGAAAGAATCAACAAAGACTGTAGCAACTGAATGGCTGCCAGTGCCATTTATCAAACAGAATAGGTTGGGGAAGTAATTTGAGGTGTGGATACGGAGTTCTTTGCTTTTTGAGTCTGAAATTCCTATCAGTTTTCCCCTAACGTGTGAGTGCAAAACAAGGATTTGGGCTTGGGATATAGGCTTGGGAGCTCTAGCATATTGATGAAACTTAGCATAATGAGACTTCATTCTGTCCAAACCAACAACTTGTTCATAGACGCCCTAAGTGAGTGCTACGGGCTGAAGGCAGGGCCATTGGATTGGCATGTTTCATTGTAGTGAGAAAAGACGAGGAGCTGGCCTCAGTGCTGGAGCATCGGTGCCAGAATGCAAATGATTTTAATACAGATGATGGTAAATGTTTAGATTGTCTATCTCGTTCTCTAAAGATACTTCGTTTGATTATTATCTCGTTACTAGCAAAAACATCTTCATTTGCCCTGCAGTATAAATGTTTGACTTCTGGTCACTTGGTGTTCAATAGGTATATGTGGGGTAGATTACAACTGTTAGAGGGAGACCTTTAAACCATCTCCTTGGTTTCTCTTCACAGTCTCCTTCAAACCATCTAGGTATCCAGACCTTTAGGAAACTTCTGAGGCTCCCTCCCTCCTGTATTCTCCATGGCTGCAGCACGTTCCCCTTCCTGCCATCGGCCACACTGTGCTTTCTGCTGTCTGGAACCTTGCTGAAATATTTCATTCTTACTGCTGACTGTCAACTTATCTCTTTGCTGTTGTTGGGTTGTTGCTTCAGTGTGCTTTTACTACTTAATCAAGATCTCAGAGGGGAGGAAGAGAAACAGAGATATATAGTCTGCCATCTCGATATGGCAAATTTAATTTTTATATACACAAAAATGTTTGTCTTTGGCAGAGTGGTCTCTTTTATCTTTTTTTAAATATACAGTATGTTTATCTTAACTTTTACATGAATTTTAAAAAAATCATTGGTTCCCCCTACTCTCCATTTCCTTTCATTGGGTTCACATTAAAAATGGGCAGCTCTAGGTACTCAGAAAATGCATGTGGTGCTGCTCTTGTTGGGTGTTGTCAAGTTAACTGAGGCTCGGTGCACTGCCTGGTGCTGCACACCCTCACTGTTATTCTACTCAAGGTCATTGTGCTGTCACTGCCCATCCATCTCCTGAGGCTCTTCCTCTCCTTCATGGACCCTCTACTTTACCAGGCATCAGATATTTTCCCCATGGATGTTCTCTCCGAATATCATTTCCAAAGTATATGAGATAGAGTTTCTCCATCTTCTCTTCTAACGAACATTCTGATTGAACTTCTTCCAAGACAGATATGTTCTTCACCAATACTATAACTTAAACACATTAATTTTTCTTCAGCTTTCCTTTGCAACATATGTAATTCTGTTAGACTTTTTATAAGTCTTAGCTGAGATATATTAGACTGCCTATTGCTATAACATTTTTTTAAAAACTGGTAGAAGAGCTGGTTTCCTAGGATTGTGGCAGTCTGAATGCTAGACTTTGCTTTTCTTGCCCTTGCAATTTTTCTCATTGTTTAGAAATCATGTTGAAGTTTTGAAGGTAGTATTGAATTTTGTATTTTTGACAGTTAGATTTTATGGCAACTTGTACTGGTGGAATCCATTTTGTCAATCAGGTCAAAGCCCGATAAGGCCTCTTGGGAGGTGGTCTTTATATGAGAGAAACTGATGACCCCTCCCTCTCACTCTGCCCCTTGGCCTTCCTGCTTGCTTGGACTCTGTGCCTACCTCCAGGGACGGCCCACTATGGACTACCAAACCCTGAGAGTTGTCTGCTCTCTGTCATGTTTCCACTGACCTTGGCTCCAAGTGATTCTGCACCCAATGGCCTGTGACCTCCTGCATTCTGCTTCCCCTTTTGCATCATTAGCTTGCAGCTATGTGAGTGTGACCAGGGCCCTGGCTAGCATGGGACCCATGGACTTAAGTTGGATTGGGTTGGGATATCTTCTGGATATAAGATTACTTCTTGTAATTATAAGCTCTTTCTTGTATATACATGAGGATCACTGGTTTTGTTTGTCTAAACAACTCAGGTTAATACGATATCTATGTCTGCATTCTCAAAGAATTTGCTTTAAGCTTAATGTGTAGGAATTCAAAAACAGATCAATGAGAAGTAGAAATGAAAGGGAACAAATGTCTCTCCTAGGTCTACTAACTATAGTTGGGTTTCCTGAGCTGTGCCTTTTCTTATTTCCTCATTTATTCAACAAGTGCTCATTAGCCAGTCATTGCTCTCTGCTTTGCAACACTGCAAGCAACCGGAGGTTCAGGGATGAGACTGCTGTAACTTCCAGGAATACAGACAGGTAACAGCCATTAACTATCTTTTTGTGTGTTTTGTTAAATTTGTGATTTTACCAAATAGAAGGAAGTTAAAGGGTGAAAGTAACATTATATATTTTCCTGGAACTCTTTTCCTTTGTTATGGATTCAGTTGGGTCCCTTCAAAATATATGAGGAAATTCTAAGTTCTCAGCCTGCGGATATAATCCTGTTTGAAGTGAAGAGTTTTCTTTAAGTTAATGAGATCTTATCTGAGGAGGGGGGATCTAAATTGAACCACTTTCAAGTTATAGAAAGAGAAGAAGCATAGAGAGATGCACCAAGTGTGGAAGGCAAACACCAGGTGAGGACTGTCAACAAGCCCAAGGAGGAAGGCACACCTGGGCTGCCTATCAAGAAGGAATCAGCATGGCCCAAACCCAGAACCAAACTTCTAATCTCTCTCTAGGTCAGGGAGAAAATAGCATTTTGTTCTTTAAGGCTACTCAATTTTGACGTTTTTCCTACAATGGCACCAGGGAGCCAGGACACCTTCCCACATAGAAAAGCACCTAGGTACTACATTAGAGACCCACAGTTCCCTTGGTCTTCTTTATGTTCATCAATAAACTTAAGATCTAAGGTGTGAGATTGCATATTATTTCCATAACTTTTTCATGAATGCATATTCATAGCTCTTATATGCTTCTTCATTACTCTGTAGATAGTAGGTGCTCATAAAAATACTATCCAATGAAATATCCTACTGAAAATCCTTTGCTGTGGAGTTGGGTCAACCCTTCATCAGTCCCGTCCCATGTGTTACAGAAGCACTGTCCCATAGGGGCTCCTCTGCTGTACATTTTATGGGAACAGCTCACCAGGTCTTTCTTCTGTCAAGATGCTGGGTGGGTTGAACTTACAACCTGTCTATTACTAGTAGAGATTAAACTAGGATATTCTCGGAGGAAAAGGTCAAAGTAGATCAGGCAATGTCTGGCATAAATTATCACTTATTTTTATTTGAGCAGTGTTGGGGAGAGACAAGACAGGTTCAGGTTGAAGGAGACAGTATAGTAGCTGGGAATGGTATGGCATAATTGAGGGTTTCAATTTACAAGGGGTCTTTCAATATTTTTGAGTAGCTTTATCTATGTCCTGGAGTCAAGCACAGACAAAAACAACAACAACACCTACAAAGCACAGGGTGGGTATCAGAAAGTACCTAGGGTCTATTGCCACTTTAGTTTATCTCTTGTTGTTGATATTTTTCTAATAGCTTAGATTTTTTACAAGAGCTATTGCAATTGTTCTCCTTTCTCTTCTCCCTTTTCTTCTTTACCTTTTTTTCAGTGCTGAGACTTTGAATCTAACTTCTTGTAAAACAAACTTATGATTTTTTTATATTTACAGCTATATCAATTACCTCTATCATCTATTTATATCTATATATCTGTATATATATTCACTTTAAGATCAAAGGGTGGCAAGGGAAAGTAGGCCTTGAAATAATTACCCTTACTCCTCACTCACTGACTACCTAGATCTGACATTTCACATTTACAATAACACTAAACAGTGTGCCCATTCTGAAACTTGAAGGGGAGGGGAGGGGAGGATACAAGAGGAAATTCAAGCACCTCCCTCAAGAAACTAGGCCAAAGGAGCTCAGTAAAGAAAAATATGAGTGGGTAACAAGGGCTGCACCATCTGGAGGAGTGGGTCGACATGGCCTCCGAGGGACAAATGAGTGTGCTGGTCTGAGAAGTCTAGGAGCCTCTAATGGGTCATACAGGAGGAGTGCTGTGGGCTCAGTTCCACATTATGGGAGCAGCAGCTCTGATATAGAAGCTTGGTATGGAGAAGCAGGGTGGGGTGGGTCACGTCATGTAGGAGAAAGATGGGGATCCAGGAATGGGATCATGTTGATCGTGAGCCCAGCCTACAGGTAGTGTGGGAACCCCCAGACTGGAAGAAGCATGAATGGACTCTGTGGGCTATCTTGTGGTGCAGGAGGAGGGGTTGGCGTCCTACAAGCAGCACTACAAGATAAGCGGAGACAGCCATGCAATGCAAGTGTGTGGAGAGGCTTGTATCAGCATAGGAAAG
Source organism: Echinops telfairi (assembly GCF_000313985.2). Taxonomy (NCBI): domain Eukaryota; kingdom Metazoa; phylum Chordata; class Mammalia; order Afrosoricida; family Tenrecidae; genus Echinops; species Echinops telfairi. Next base: position 50,982,761 of record NW_022103906.1, on the reverse strand, counting down.
CCCAGGAATGGGCTTTTGCATTAGTTTGCATGCATGGGGAAGAGCTGGAGTAACTGCCCTACGGAGCTGCTATCTCTGCGTGGGCATAATCAAGGTTGTTTGCAGGGAGCCTTCAGGTAAGAAAATGATGCAATTTTCTCATAAAGCCAATTTCTGCATAATGACTTGATTTTAGGAACCCAATCTTCTCAATCAACGAGGAGTGGGTATATTGTATAGATTACATCACAATGACAGATGACAGATATATAATAGCGTATGTTGCATCAATGTAGTAAAGCAAATAAGCATAACACAGAGAATCCTTCCTACTTATTAATTTCATTCTATCACAATGTCTAGGAGCCCTGGTGGCTTAGTGGTTACTTTTGGGGCTAACCACAAGGTCAGCACTTAGAAACCACCAGCTGATTCTCAGAATAAAGACAATGCTTTCTGCTCCCATAAAGAGTTCGTCTCAGAACCCCACAGCAGTTCTACCCCATTCAATACTGTCTCAATGAGGCAGAATCGACTCAATGGCAGTGAGTATGGTTCTTTTGGGAGAGCACAACGTTTTTCTTGAAAGACTAACACACTGCCTAGAAATACTCTCTAGAAATTGTCTAGAAATACTCTCTCCCATTTATCTGTAACATATATTTAGCATTTTGGTAACAATACAACGTATGATAGTTAAAAATAATGGTAATAAAAATAGTAGTAGGTATTTATGGCATACTGGGTGTGATAGGTAGGTTTGTTGTGCCAACATGGCCAATGAACACATGTGAGATTAGTTGAAGGGTGGAGAGATAAATGGCTTGGTGAGCACTGCATTTTTCTCTCTTGCTCTTTGATCATCGGACCAGTGGGCAGCTGCCTTGCTTGTTCTGTGCCTCTATTTGCAAGCTACACTACCTGTGGGACATCTAACCCATGGACTGTGTTGCTGTAATTTGAGGTTCCTTCAAGACCTGCTTCGCTACACCACTGGAAGGTACATCTTTTGAGCTGAGGACCATCGGACCCTGTCATCTGGCTGACTTTGGGTGACCTGCTTGCTGTTTGCTGCCTGTGGCCAGATGGCCTGAACTGCTCCACGGAGGACCACCTGGAGGCTCTCAAGACTTGAAGGACTGCTGGTGTACTAGCTGTCTCATGGAAATGAGTTGCACTGAGCCATTTGTACTGCTTTATAGATTAATTAACTGTTAATTTCTTTTGTTATCTATCTATATAAATATGTATAAAATTATTAGTGTTCTGGTTTTGTTTCTCTAGAGAACCCTGTCTAACACAATGGGTCAATATTTGGCTGCTAATGGAAGAGTCATTGGCTCAGATATACCATCATTTCTACAGTAGAAAAGACTCAGTGCTCAGGTCTCATAAGACTTCAGCCTAGAAAACCCTATAGAGTAGTATTGTCTTACTGGGTTGCTATGAGTCAGCACAACCGGATGATACACAACAGCAGCTATGTGCTGAGTGGCTCGTTATTATATGCTGGGAACTCTGACAGGCAAACCAGATAGAAATTACCAGAAGGAAAAAAACAAACAAACCCAATACATTTGAGGTCAGAGTATCCTCATGATGTCATGATATCTGCACTAAAAGGACATTGAATAGAATAATCAAATTATTAGTCAATTTTGTAGTTAGTGTTCTTGTATCAACTTAAATCCAGATTATGTAACTAAATATTCTTGCAGGGATGGTGCAAATCATATTAACAAAGCCCGGAACAGGATTACCATTTATTTTCACTTGGGCAATCTTGAGGTGGGTCAAAACAGGTGCCAGGTTGAAAGAGTCATTCGGGATCGGGTTTGTAAGCAAATTTTCTGTAGTGTTTAAGCGCTCTTTTCATTTCCTTGCGTTGAGTACAGAAGACTAAGAGAAGAGCAAATGTTTTAGAAATATTATGTCATTAGTTCTCTAAATTATTTTAAAATGTAAATATATGAGATTTCAAGTATTGGATATTGAGAACTTTTGTATGATTAGCAAGATGTGTAGGCTTGCAGCAGAATAATAGTAATTGATGGTATTTATTGATTACTTACCCTGTGTGTTGTACTAATTGTAGATCTTTGAATCTTAATAACAATTCTTTTTTTTAATAAGCATCTTCATTCACCCAAATTCCAGAGGACTAAGTTGAGGCTCCTCATGCTAAGTTTCCTGGCAATAAAAACACAGCACATTGAATCTGAGTGTTTAGGTAATTTGATTTTTTTTAGCTTATGACATGCACTATGTTTTATTTCCATAATGAATGCTTGACGCGGGATACTTTGATGAGAAGCTAAAGGAAACTATGAGAAGATATATTTTTTAATATTGTATGGCTTCTTCTTAAGGACAATTACCGAATGAAAAGCTGTATCAATTTTACTACTGGTGGAATGACTACTCTTGAATACAGTGGTGGAGATGAAGTCGTACATTAAATGAGTGAATAAATGACATCTTTTTTGTTTTGTTCAAGTGCAAGCAACTCCATCAAAAAGGAAAAGAAGGGTTGATTCCAGAAAAATCACAAAACATCAAAATTTGGTTAATTTCATAAGAATCCAGTAATTGTTACAGCTGATCAAAGAATAAAACAAAGCTTTCCACGGACAAGGGAACATACACTCCTTTCTATTATTTTTTTAGCCGGAATTTGTTTATCCAAAATATTAACATGCACTGGTACATTGAATAAGAGAGACCAAAGAAGAATCATGCATCTGAATTATGGTGCTGGCGAAGAATATTGAAAGTACAATGGACTGCCAAAAGAACAAGCAGATCTGCTTTGGAAGAAGTAGAGCCAGATGCTCCTTCTTGGCCAGGAGGGTGAGACATCATCTCGTGTTCTTTGGACACGTTGTCAGGAGAGACCAGTCCATGGAGAAGCACACCGTGCTCAGTTATGTAGCGGTGCAGTGAAACAGGAGAGAGATTGACCCAGTGGCTGCAACAGTGAGCTCAAACATAACAACTGTGGTGGGGGCACAGGACCAGGCAGTGCTGGGTCACTGTAAGTTGGAACCGACTGGGTGGCACTCAGTAACAGCACCAAATGCTCTGATTTTGGTCCACCGCAGATGATTTCTCTCGGATCTTTACAGTGAGTATTTGGGAATGAGAAAGTCCTGATACCTAACATTTTCAAGATTTTATTTGAATGTCCTGATAATTTTAAACATATCTATGTCTTCTTGGTTTCAAACTTAATGATTGGTTAGCCATCACTGCACCCTGGAGAACTGGGATCACAATGTTCTCTCGATGTCAGTGGCTTAGGCACGGACCAGATAAATGTGTTATCAAAGATGACTGGCAAGCCACGGGCAGATCAGAAATTAGAGTATCAACTCTGGAAGTTTCATCTTGGGCTTAGTCGAGGGAATCTTTCTAAGTTCTCTACAGGTCCCATGGCAAATGGGAAGCAACATTAAAGTGGAGAATCGGTGAAATCTTGGGTCTGCTCAAAGCCTTCATTGTGAACTTGTATCTCTGGGGCAAGTAACAAACCCAGTAGCTCATAAACAAACCTCCTGGTAGTAACATAAACAATCCGTTTTTCCAAGTTCATATATTTCTTTGAACTGACAGTCTCATCTCCCAAGTTTACTGCCAAAGGCTAGTACTGTGCTGAGCTCTACCATGAAAATCTTCATCATTTTGGAAACTAGCTAAAGGAAAATAAAGCAGCATTTGGCCCCCAGTTCAGCCCATTACTGTGGCTGTGAAATGCTGTTCAAGCTCAAGGTGATTCTCTGTACAACAGCACCAAATACACTCCGGTCCTGTGCCACCCTCACAGTTGTTTCTGAATAATGGTGTTTGAACCCATTGTAGTAGCCACTGAATTAAGGGTCTTCCCCCACCCCCTTCCAACCCTCTATTTTACCAAGCAAGATGTCCTTCAGCAGAGGTGGGTCCCCCCTGAAAAAGACGTCTCACCATCTTCATTTCCAAGGACCATTTGGCTGCACTTTTCCCAAGACATATTTATTTTTCTGGCTACCCATGGTTTCACTGGTTTCTGCCAATACTACCATTCAAAGAAATCAGTTATCCTTCAGTCTTCCTTACTCCTTGTCCAATATTCACATATATCTGAGGAGACTGAAAATACCATGGCTTTGGAAAGGTGAACTTTAGTTCTCAAAGTGACCTTGAAAGTTTGTTTATGGCACATTTTCCCAATGCAATAAGTCATTGGATTTCTGACTGCTGCATCCATGGGAATTGATTGTAGATCCAAGTAATGTAAAATTCTTGACAACGTCAATCTTCTCTGTTTATTATGATGTTACTTTTTGGTCCTATGATGAGGAATTTTGTTTTCTTTATGTTAAAGTATAAGCCATACTGAATATTATAATTGACCTTATTGGTAAATCCTTCAAGTTAAACCGAAAGCTCTGCTTATTAGAAAAACTTATAATGCTTACTGAAAAATTAAAAAAGGCCTATTATTTTTAATGTTATTTGTTGAAAGCCAATCTATATTATGTAAAAAAAAAAAACTTGATCAGCTAAGTGAGAATCAACAAAACTGGAAAGGAAAAGCTGGGTAAATGAGGAAAGAAAAGACAGAAGGCAAAACTATTGCTCCAAAATATTTACAACTTTACACTAAAACCAAAAAGTACTACTGACTAGGTTCCCATGTTGAAAACTGTGGAAATGGCGTGGAGGCCAAATCTGACCTTCACCTGGGGGAGGGAAAATCCAACTCCACACCAGCTGTAGCTGATTCTATGAGACACAAGTTAGACATACCTCACCGCCCAACTTCATTTATTCCATTCTGACACCAACGGTGCCTCCCACCTCTCTCTACTTCTCTGCTGGGTTCAGGAATCCATTGTAACGGCCACCGAGAGTGCTCAGATAATACTCAGATAATACCCATAATTGTGGGTGTTAACTAGGGACGTTAACAAGTCAGGATCAGAAAACACTTAAGGTACATGAGTTTGTCTGTTAGCACCTCTGTCAGTCCTGCTGGCAGGCACTGCTTGCTCGCTCTCTCACTCCGCCTCTCAACCACGAGGCCTGGTGGCCTTTGCTCAGCGTGGGCAAGTGTTACTGAGCTCCATCAATGCTGCTGATGCCTGACGGCACTCAGTTTTTCTTGTTCCATGGGCAAGGAAAGTCCACTCCTCTGCCTCATGGTGCCAACAACTGCTCCTATTTCTCCATGAACCCTGCTGCCACTACTTCTCCACCCGGAGACCTCAGGTTTGACGTTCTCAGTTCTTATCTCAACTTCAAGATTTACTGAGAGTACAGAGAAAGAAGCATCAAGACCAGAACGGAGACACTAGCATCAAACTATTGTAAATTCACCCAAACAGAAAAAGGGAGAAGTGTTTAAAAATACAATTTCTTTCTAACTTATTAGAAAAAATTATAATGAAGAATATAAATGATCATAGCTTACATCAGTATAAATATTATGTCACATGTTTTCAATATTTTTTGTCCAAATATGTTATTAAAACAGTACCATTCTGCACATATATTTTTATTCTATTTGTCAGTGTATTGCAATGACTCCTATGCTTCTCACTAGTGTTCAAATACTCAGTTTAAAATCTAGATTTTAGTCCACCAAATATAGTCCATTCAACCAATATGTCTATCCAACCTTTGGATATTTTCCATTTTTACTGGCTATCAATAATAAAGAACATGTGTATACTCAAAATTTTATGACTATATGCATGCTTCAGAATTTTCTTAGGTTGTTAGTATTTTGTGATTTCATTATTGAATTGTTGAATTTCTAGGCCTTTGGATGGCTAGAGTTTGATGGTTAAAAGGTATAATTGATGAATGTTTGAATCATTGCATGTCTGAGAATGTTGTCTTCTGATCTTCACATACAAAGGCTATTTTACATGTGGATGTCTTGTCTTCTAATTTTTGCCACTAATGTAAATACAACAATAGTCTTCAAAATTAGACCAGTAGATAACCTCATGATAAAGGAGAAAAGATTGAAGTTGTCAAGGATTTCATTTTCCTTGGATCCACGTGCAAGCAGCAGTCAAGAAATCAAATGATCTATTGCACTGAGAAAGCTGCTGCACAAAACCTCTTTAAGTATTCCAACATGAACATGTCACTCTAGGAACCAAGACTCACTTGACCCCAAACCAGCTTACATACACGTGAAAAGCTGGACAAGAAAAACTGCAGAGAAATGGATGCCTTTGAACTAGAGGGTCGACCAAGAATATTTAAAGTGCCATGAATTGCCAGAAGAAACAAAACGGTTTTTAGAAGAAGCTAGGCTGCTCCTTGCACTGAGGATGGTGACACCATCTCATGCTTTGGATGAAGCAGGAGAAATCCCTGCAGAAAGTCATCATACTTGGTAAAGTAAAGGGTCAGAGAAAAAGAAGACCTTCAACAAGATGGAAAGATGCAGGGGCCGGCACACTGGGCCCAAATATAATGACAATGGCGTAGCATGGCAGTGGCTTATTCTGTTGTATATGAGTCTAAATTGAGTAATTGGCACCTAACAACAACAACATTCTCTATATATTAACCCAAGGTTTTCTAGTATTCATTATTATGGAGAAATACAAAGTTAGCCTAATTTTCTTCATTTTGCTCCTTTTAGGGAAACTTGATTGGGTAGCTAAAATGGAAACTATGCTGTTTTAATTACCCTTAAAATTAAGAAATAAGATTAAATTAAGAAATTAGGGTTGATTTTGGTTTAAATCCTCATTAGTGTTGTCTGTTAATCACAGAGCCCTTTATCTAGAGACTGAAGGCTTATTTCCCTTTTCCTTTGCATCTCAGCCCCCCTCTCTCTGCTGTCGAGTTGATTCTCAGTAGATTACATGTTGGGCTGCTATCTGCAACGTGGGCATATACGAAACCACCAGCCGCTCCACTAGAGAAAGATAAAGTTTTCAATTTGTATAAAAACTCACCTGTAAGATAATTGGACAGTCCCACCCAGTAGGGCTACACGGAAGGGGTGATATATCTAGGGTGCAGTATAGCACCGATGAAACACATAAATATCCTCTAGTTCTTTAATATTTCCTCCGCTTCCTATTATGGTCTTAGTTTCATCTTATCAATCTTGTGAGACCTGTGTATGTTCATTTGTGTAATAAAGGCCATTCAATGCATGAAATCCAAGATAGATAAATCCTTTACAAATAGTAATGGGAGTAATGATTCCCTGAGGGTACTGGAGGGAGGGGATAAGGGGGGATGGGGAAACCGATAGCAATGATGACTGTTTAGCCCCCCACTCAAGGGGATCAAATAACAGAATAGTAGGTGAAGGAATACATTGGATGGTTTAAGATACTGTGTGTGTGTGTGTACACACACACACACACAGTATCTTAAACCATATATATATATATATATAATAAGGGTGCCTGGAGGGTAGGGTGGGGAGGGAGGGGATAAAGGGGAGCTGATATCAAAGAGTTCAAGAAGAAAGAAAATGTTTTGAAAATGATGGTGGCAGCCATTGAACAATTATGCTTGATCTAATTGAATTATACATTGTTATAATATCCGTAAGAGCTCCCAATACAATGAATAATAATAATAAAGATTTATCGTATCAGAAACCTACAGGGGAAGTTCTACTCTATAGGGTTTCTGTGATTTATTTTGCATAGAGATACATTTTTATTTTATAAATTGGATTCATGATTTTTTAAAAGATGTTGCATACCATTTCTCTGTCCACTACATCTACTTTTCCTTTTCTGATCATTTTGATCTCTGCTCTTTACTTGTATATTGGAAGCAGCGGTTCAAATTTGTTCTGCACATTCCCTCAATTTCCAGCAGTGTTGACTTAGTCCTTGAGAGGATCGAATCTTGAGGGATTCTAGTCCAGTGAAGACATTGATATTACACTTGTCTTTCCCTTTCTTTCCTTTTATTTGTTTGTAATCTTGCCAAATTCCTGTTTATATTTTGTATGTTGACTTATGCCTCATCCCTCATTCCTTATTTCACAGGTCAATACTGTCTTAAATTTTACTATGAGCAGAGGCAGACACATGTCATCGACTGGACTCCTGGTGGCTCTGGGTGTGAGACCAGCACTCTGATCTGTAGACTTTGGGGATGACCTTTGGGGAGTAGAGGACCAGACCTTTCTTTCCAGAGGAAGTCCATCCTGCAGTGTTTAGAAGAGCATCTGAGCATGTTCACCGTGGCATTGCCCCAGCACTCCGAGCAGAGTCATGCTTCTAATACCTCATTTCTTTACCTTTTGAAAATACATTCTCAGAGCTGTGTTCTTTTACATCACGGAAACATTTTCTAATGCCTGCTCCCTTTAATATTCTTTTTCATTCTTTGAATGGGAAGTGAATCCAGTATGATTTGGGCTGATAAACCATAAACAGGGATGTTGTGTCAGAATTGCTTTGGCTATGGAAAGATAAAGTACTGCGACGGCTTTACCAAGTAAAACCTTACATTTTCATGTGACTGGAAGTCTGGAGGAGGCAGTACAGGGTTGACACATTTTATCAAAAAATTGATACAGGATCAAAGCCTTCTCCTTGCTTCTTGAGTCCCCACCTTAGCATCACTTTTATTTTCCTGGCTGCAAAGCGGCTGCTTCACCTGCGGGCATTCTATCTATATCATGGGCATCCTGAAGAAAGGACATTTTCTAAAATTAAATAAATTTAATTAAAATGGATAATTTCACTGAATAACTTCATAATATAAAATAATATACTTATAAAGGCTCCATTCAGTGCATTTGTGCTTCCATTTTATTGATAGAAACTGTCACATGGCTACCCATCGCTGCAAGGGGGGTGAGAATCTGGTTAGCAGGCAGAGACTCGCCCTGCACTCACCAAGTTGGAGTTTGTTCATAAGAAACAAGGAACAACTGGTACAGCTATGAACTGGAAACACAGGGAATCCAGGGCGGATGATCCCTTCAGGACCAGTGGTGTGAGTGGCAACACCTGGAGGGTGGAGGGAGGGTAGTTTGGAAAGAGTGAACCATTTACAAGGATCTACATATAACCTCCTCCTGGGGGATGGACAACAGAAAAGTGGGTGAAGGGAGACATTGAACAGAGCAAGATATGACAAAATAATAAATTTTAAATTGCACTTGAATTAAGGAAGACATCATGCTTGGTAAAGCAGAGGATCAAGGAAAAAGAGGAAAAAACTCAATGAGATGGACTGTCACAGTGGCTTTAAAGATGGGGCAAAACCAACCAAGCAAACAAAAACTAGCACAGCACCTGTCAGTGTTTCTTTCTGTTCTACACAGCATCGCTATGAGGCAGAACAATTTGATAGCACTAGCCACAGGGGCTCCTCTCAGTTTCCATGTGACGTCTCCAGTTTGAGCCAGGGAAGTCCTGTGTTGTGACTGAAGTCATGCCTGGATATGTTTGGTAAAGCATCTGCAAATATGTATAGTTAGGCCATCAGTAACGCATGCTCTTGGTGATGGCAGTCATCTGTTTAGAATGATATATTTCAGATATATTCGATTCTCATTTACATTTTAATTTAGCATTTGCACTATTTCAAACTTATATTTTAGAGCCCTGTAGGAAAAATCTAAAATATGAATATTTAAAACCCACCCTTTAAACTAATCTGAATTATAGAATATTTATAAAGTAATTCTATTTCTTTTAAGTGTATGTAGTAATTTGAATTAGACAGATTTCCTCATTTTTCTTTAATGAGTAGGAATGATGTATAATCCAATATAGGAAAAGAACTTGTTCTGGAAATAGTAAGGGATAAAGAGTGAAATGCATGGAAGCAAGCTTGAGGAGAAAGCCATAGGACCAATGGTTCCAGAGGGACAGGGGGGAGGAGCAGGTGGGGAAAGGAGCAGTGAGCAGACAATGCCACAGACAAGGGATGTGGCAGTTACATACTATGTCAGCTTGAGTGAAGGTCTACAGTCTAGCCTGTCAATCAGGTCGTCATAGCCAGTGGTGCCTCTATGTGGGCATGGCCTTCTCCTGAGGATTCTGGGAACTACTGTCTTCCTCCCTGGAAGTGGGACACACACTCTCCCTGTGAAACAATATTGTTGACAAGCCAGATGGAGCTACACTGATGGAGCCAGAGCTCTGGAGCTGGAGGAGCCACATGAAGACCCACACCAGCACTGAGTTGCTTCCACTACCACTGGATCCATAAGACTTTCCACCTGCTGGCCTGTGATCTTCCTGCATCTGGTGTCATTGCATGTGCTGCATGAGTCTGAAGAGGAATTTATAAACTGGTATTGGACACATGGGCTAATATTGGACTTATGGACTTGATCTGGACTGGACTGGAATATTTTTTCAGTATACAATTGCTCCTTTATATAAACCTCTTTTTTATACATATATGAATGTCAATGAATATGTTTCTGTAGTTAACCCGAACTAACACAGGGGAACAACTAGGGAATTAAAAGCAGCAATAAGGAGAATGTAGAAATCCCGGTGCCGTTGGAGCAACAGCAGTCCAGCTGAGAGGAATTAATAAGAGGCAGGAGAAGGATGAGCATTATGGTGGGGCAGGAGGAAGGTACAAGGAAACAGAGGAAAGATCTAGGAAGGAAAGCTATGGATTGAGGTATAAACATAGGTGTGGACTTATGTAAATATACTAATTTATGTGAGGTATTGGCCTATATACATATATTTATATGGCAATACATTGAGGAAGTGGATGAACTTTGGGCCTCTGCTCAAGCCTTCTCTCAACACAAAAACACTGGAATTCTGTGATGCTCATCCTCCCAACATGATTACTGAAGACAAAATGGGTGCACAAGCAAATATGGCGAAGAGAGCTGATGGTGCCTGGCTATCAAAAGATATAGCATCGGGGTCTTAAAGGCTTGAAGTTAAACAAGCAGCCATCTAGCAGAGAAGCAACAATCCCACACAGAAGAAGCACACCAGCCTGTGCCATGATGAGGT
>NW_022103906.1:50942181-50971001 GCF_000313985.2 Echinops telfairi | reverse complement strand
AAAAACAAAAGAGTGTGTGTCTTCTGATTTTATTTTTTCTGAAGGGCTTAGACAAACTTACTGTTAGGCTGGGTGATGCTTATAAGTGTATGTCCATCGAAATTTATATCAAGAAATGGCTCACCCAGGTGTAGAATCAGGTAAATCCAGCCCATTTCAAGTCCAAGAGTCAGATGGTAAGCAGGAGGCCCCTCCCTATGAATGTAGCTTCAGGAGCCAAATAGAAAGCCGGAAGACGAAGCAGGAAGACCACATAGGCTTGTGGATGCTGAACGCAATGAACCCAAGGACCACCAGTTGAATTCTAGGTCTTCTTGCACTAATGGCTTTTGGGATAGGCAGGTGATGACTGGTCATGGACAGGGGGTCTCTGACCCAGATATAGGATCCAGATCTAAAAAAAGAAAGTGAATTTCTCCACAGTGTCAATCTATAATAGAAACAGACCATAACTCAGATGAAACCTCCCCTCAATTGTATCAAGGGTGTGACCAAATTAAGTAGGTGGTATTCCACCCTATTCTTCCCACAACTGCTTGACTGCTTCACAGAAGGTCCCAGCAAGGAATTGACCGCACTATGTTGACTCACATCATGGGAGAATCTTGGCCTATTCAAGTTAACATAAAACCTATCACACTTAGTCTCTTTTAGAGAAAACGGAGGGCAGTCATCTCAAATATCTTCTCTAAAATCAACAGTCATAAAGTTTAAAAACATGTCTTTTCCAAAAATGAACTGTGGAATCTTGGACAGAAATTACTATGTTCATACTCACTGCCAGCAAGTTGATGCCTACTCCTAATGACACTATCAGGGCAGAACAACCCCTGTGAGTTTCGGAGACTCTAAGTCTTTATAGGAGTAGAAAGCCTTGTCTTTATCTCAAGGAGTAGCTGGTGTTTCGACCTACTGACCTTGGGATTAGCAGCCCAATGCATAACTACTGTGCCACCAGGGCTCATGCAGAAATTATGGAATTTCCCAAACACCTCTTTTCTTCCAGTACACAGGTTTCCCCCTTATTAACATCTTACATTCACTGTGGGGCATTTGTACAATCAATAGACCATACTGATATACTATAATTAGCTAAAGTCTATAGATTACATTTAGGCTTACTACTTAAGATGTACAGTCCAATTGAGTTTGACAAAGCAAAATGTCATGTGTCCATTATTGCAATATCAAACATAATTGTTTCATTGTCTTAAAAGTGCCCCATTCTCTCCCAGTTCATCCCTCTCCACTCTGTCCTCTTGGTAGCCACTGTCTCTATGTTAGTTGTTGTTCGATCCTTGGGAGTCAATTCCAACTCAAGGGGACCTATGCCCAACAGAACCAAACACTACCTGGTCCTGGGCCATCTTCACAATTGTTGGTATTGTTTGAGTCCATCGCTGTAGCTGCAGTGCCAATCCATCTCGTTGGGGTCTTACTCTTTTTTTGCTGACCTTCTACTTTATCCAGGGACTGGTCCCTCTTGGTGATATGCCTGAATTTCTTGAATGATTATCCAGTTGATATTTGAAATACCAGTGCCATAGCTTTCAGAATCTCAGCAATACACAAGCCACTCAAACCAAACCAAACTCACTGCCATCGAGTGTATTCCAACTCATAGCATCCTCACAGGACAGGTAGCTCTGCCCCTATATATTGGAACGCAATGAGAGTAGAAAGCCTTGTCTTTCTCCCTTGTGTAGCTGGTGGCTTTGAACTTCTGACAACTAGCTAAGCCACCAGGGCTCCTTCACAAGCCACTACAGTACAACAAACTGATAGGCAAGTGACCTTTTAATTAACAGCACACATAGAAAGGAATGACTGAACTGAGATGAATGATTTCTTCTATTATCTATTATGTCAATTTTTTCATCCTCAGGTCATGGGGCAATAAATGTAATATGTTTGCTCATGTTTTTCTCAAATGACTTCTGAGTCTTTAATTGGTCTCAGAATGATTTTATCTTACGGTCTGGTAATAAAGAACTCACTGTGATAGGCTTGCCATCTGTTCGCGATAAGTAGGAAATCTCCCTTGAAGAAGAGGGCAGTTGATAGGAAGATTTTAATGATTTTTTAATGTTTTGATATCTATGTGAAGGGTTTACTCTGACAGTAACATAAATGTTGTATGAGCCTAAGGGCTCAATTGTATTGTTTGGGTTCTTATTAAGTCTTTGCTGATGTATTTTTAGTATCTGAAGTTGTTTACTGAAGGGCACAGGGCAGATTTAGTGTTTGCTCCAATCCAGTTCTGCTTTGAATCCTGGCTCATCTATGCCTGGGTGCTGTTTTCCAATGCCACAAGTGTTTCAATTGCACGAAGGTTTCTCTTTTAGAGACACATTTTATTTGATATATTCTGTCATAAAATTCTGCTTTATGGATTTAGGTAGTACTATCATCTGTTTGGTTTTGATAAACTGTATTATCCTGCTAAAGAGTTGCTATGATTCTGAATGAACCCCATGAAAAACGGGTTTGGGGGTTGTTGTTTTTTACTGTAAAAAGGAGTAGTTTCCCTGCTGGTATACATTCTGACAATATTTATTACAGGTTTGAGTGACCTTGCTTTCTCCTTCCCGTTTTGTTTCCAAGTGTGAGTGCATTATAGGATCCTGCACGTCTTTTTGACCATTGTTATCTCTTCAAATTGAATACATAGTACTAGCGAACTCAGTCAGAGGTCTAGCCGGGGAGCAATTTTCTAATTTAAGACTGTCTCTGCACGTCGTTTACTTTCCTCTTGGATTCCTGATTGAGGTTGTTACAAGGGGCTATAAAAGGAAAGGGGAGAGGAAAGTGTTTCCCCAAATGTGATATCATGAAGTACATAAACTTGACCCACAATGTGACAATTTAGTGTATTATCTTCAATATAAAATGGTATTTGGCACCGTATATATTTTCCTGTGTCATTTGGCTATAGAATAGTTGTCTGTTTGTCAGAAGCTATTTGTCAGTTTTCTCAGTATCTGCAGGTGGTAAGTATGCTTTAGAATTCAGAGCAGGAAAATTGTGTGCTCACAGGGATTTGTGCAAGTGCTCGACAAAACATATGACCTTATTTCTGAATACTTCTGCAAGCTGAATGTGCATAAGCAGAACATTTGCTAGATTTCGTGCCATTAGGGACATGTTAATCAATCTTAATTGATGATGTCGGTCATCATTATATTTTAGACATAAAAAAAATCTTCCAGCATATATTTTATCTTCTAATTATTATATTTCATTTAAACGTCATTTGCATGTAAAAAAAGAAGAGATAATCAGATACCTAGGAAGAAAATTCTGTCAACATGGATGTAAGAATATAACATCGTGCATATACTTAAGCCAATGGCCTTGGAGACTGGAAAGAAATGAACAAAGGTGTATAAATTAGGGCACTTTGGGCTGTAAATAATAGACCATCAAATTAAATGATTTTACTAATAGGGATATATAATTTCACATTAAATGAAATTCAGAGACAGGCAATTCCAGGACTGATTTATAGTGAAATGATATTAAGTCTCTGTATCTTTCATTCTTTCGTTGCTGGTTTTTTTTTTTTTAAGGAAGAGATTCTTGCCTGAATGATTACAGCAGACTTCTCCATGCCCCACTGCTCTCAACTACGCGATGACTGGGAACATGCCTGATTCATCTCTCGGCACCAAGTCTGTCCCTGGGCATTTTACCACCTCAACCAAACTGGAGTCACCAAGGCACTTGGGATGGGGTAGGAATGGTAGCTCTGCAGAACAAACTGTGTGGGACGCACATCCACTGAAGAGTATCCAAGAAATGACAAGCCAAGGAAATGTGGCCATCTCTGCCTCCCTTACCTATTCTGGGAAAATCCGGGAGCATTTAATTAGTAAATGTAATGAATTTATCCGTTCAATATAGGTCGCTTTATGTAATTAGTTTCTGTTATATTTGAGATAAAAGTATTGAATCTCCCTTCTTTTAAGGACTAATTTATCTTGGGATATTTCTATTTAGTACTATCCATTGGATGAAACCTATCTTCTAGGGAAAAAAATTATTTTGCAGATGCTCAATATACATATCAGTGGAAAGATATGAATGAAAACTAAGCTAAGAGGAATATTTAGTGGTGTTTGTTTCACTATGTAAACTGAAAGTTTTGTTTTTGTTTTTGTTTTTTTTGTCTTTTCTTTTCTTTCTTTTTTTTAATTTAAACATTTTATTAGGGGCTCATACAACTGTTATCCCAATCCATACACACATCAATTGTGTAAAGCGTATTTGTACATCATTTCTCAAAACATTTTCTCTCCATTTAAACCCCCGACATTAAGTCCTCATTTTTCCCCTCCCTCCCCGCTCCCCCCTCTCACATGAGCCCTTGATAGTTTATAAATGGGTATTTTTTCATATCTTGCCCTGTCCGACTTCTCCCTTCATCCACTTTTCGGTTGTCTGTCCCCCAGGGAGGAGGTCACACACAGTTCCATGTAATCGGTTCCCTCTTCCCTACCCATTCTCCCTTTACCCTTCCTGTTTTGCCACTCACACCACTGGTCCTATAGGGCTCATCCATCCTGGATTCCCTGTATTTTCAGTAAACTGAAAGTTTTATCTCTTTGATGAACTAACTGTCTCAGTTTGAGGAAAATTAAGAGATTTCTTGAACTCTTCACAACCAAGCTGTTAAATAAGCCCTCAGAAATACTTTTCACTTTTAGAAAACTTTTCTACTGAGTCATAAAACTTTTTTAACATAAAACAAACCAACTTTATTTTTTTTACGAAGCATAGCATTGAGAGAGAGAAAAAGCCCAGTACCTTTAGAAGAACACATTTCAGATGTCTTGCTGAAATGGCAGAGGCCAAGGCCAAAGGCGCCAGAGACGGGGTCACTTTGTGAGACTTTGGGACTTAACAAGAGAAGCAGTGCTAAGAATATGAGCTGTGAAGCACAGAGAGAGGGGCACAGGTTTCTTAGTCCACAGAAGCCGAAGTCAAGGGACCACATGGCTGAGAGAATGAAAACCAGAGGAAAGAGACTTGGTTGAAGCCAAGGATCAGTGTACTGAGAACCAAGGACCGTCTCCTTTCTCTTTACTGATTCTGACTTGTGGTGACCTAGTAAGGTTCCTAAGAACCCCTCAAAGTTGTAAATATTGTCTGTACTTTCTGTGTGGCCCTTACCGCCGCCAGCAGAGAAGGAGAGTGCTGTGAGTGCTCCCATCCACTTCTCTGCTCTTGTCCTGATCTCTGGAAAGATGTCAGATGAGGGACAGAATTCAGGTAAGAGTCAGAGAAAAGGTTTGACCACAAAGAGTAAGTTTATTGAACAGGAGATTAGTCAAAGAAGTTCAAAGCGTCCTTTGAAAAAGCAACCTCACTGTCCTCACTACCATTGAATCAATACTGACTCATAGCGACCCCTTTATGGAAGCAGGAAGCCCAGTCTTTCTCCGGAGGGGTTGCTGCTGGTTCCAAAATGTCTGTCATGGGGATCACAGGTCAACAGAAAAACAGAATGCTGGACCTTATGTTGGGTAATCGTTGCCTTCCCACCAAAGGCTGCTTTCTGACAGGTCTTCTGCAATTGGCTGCTCCTCTGCTGTATGCCTCCTCCTTCCAGGATAGTGCGTCCCATAACTCAAGACTTCAAGCTGTGTCCTTATTGCAGACCCAAAACTATTCAGACATGGTGAGGTAGGGTGAAAGATCTTGTTTTGCTCCACCCAGCCATTTCATTAACTTTGGTCTCTTCCATTGATAAGGACATGCGTCTTTCACCTTCCTTTGTCTGTAGGTCTATGAGGAAGCCTGTCTCCCTCTTTTTTGTTTAGATCCCTGCCAGTTCATTTCCATTGTCACTTCTACCCTTGCCAGTTTTCTGACTAGCTAACAAGAGGCTTAGTTGGTGTCAGAACAAGTAAAGAAGGATGAAGCTTGGAGTCATGCTTGTCCCCTGCCTCTTAGCAAGAAGGAAGCCAGAAGAGGTCAGAAAAGACCCCAATACCAGGTATTGCAATTGCCATCAGAAGTGTGTGTTAGGCCAGGTTGACTGGGAAACAAATTCAGGGACACTCATATATGTGTAAGAAACAGCTTTATGTCAAGAAATAATCATACACCATGAAAAAAATCCCAGCTCAGTCCAATTCAAGTCCATAAGTCTGACACTCGTCCATAAATCCTTCTTCAAACTCACTGCAGACACAATGATGAAGAATGAAGGAAGATCACAGGCTGGTGGGGCCAAAACTGTAAGAATCCAATGGCTCAGCCAGCAGTCAGGCTCAGCCAGCAGGAAGGTGAAGGCAGAGAGAGAAGGGGAGTTTCCCAGGGCCCATCTTATGAGAAGCCACACCCAAAGGAGGCACCAGCAGGCTGTGATATGAGTGACAGGTTGAATACCACCCCTACACTTTTATATATCTTCAAATTGACATAAAATTATGCAACTACCACACCTTGAAATTGTTCTAGGTTTATTAGAAGTGAAAATTTTGATTACTGGACACTTTATTTGGTTATTCTTATCTGTAATTGCTAAAAGGAATATGTGATATTAAACTGAATCTTCTGGCCTTGGTTTGCTGGTTACATTTTGCTCCAGGTCTCTCAGAGGTCAAATACATATGAATGGGATAGTTTAGATAAGAAAGGACTGAATTAAAGTGTTTGAAAAAAAGATTGTGTTTATAATGATATGCTATTTACTGGGATTATATTGATCTCTCCTACCTATAGACATAATGTGTGATAGAAATAAAATGGAAATTATGATTACAGAGAAATTGCAAATTCTCACTTCAGCCATTACAGCTAGATTTCATTCAAGGGGAGTTAGGAATATCCAGAAGGAATAGGCTTTATTTTAAACCTAAATAAAGTTAAGAGGGCTTGGAAGAGTGAAGCCTCACCCCATCCTTGAAGGTAAGTATATTTGCAATGAAAAGACATACCTACACACCCAGAAATACTGACGGAAACACCTGCAAGGAGGCAAAAAAGGTGACTGGTACTTGATATTTTTAAGAAATCATCATATTGGGGGCTCTTACAGCTCTTATAACAATCCATACATAAATTATATCAAGCACATTTGTACATATGTTGGCATCATCATTTTCAAAATATTTTCTCACTACTTGAGTCCTTGATATTAGCTCCTCTTTTTTCCCCTCCCTCTGATACCCTCCTACCCTTGTGAACCCTTGATAAATTATAACTTATTTTTATTTTCATATTTTACATCATCCACTGTCTCCCTTCACCCACATTTCTGTTATTCATCTCCCAGGGGTGGGTGGGGGTTATAAGATCATTACAATTGGTCTGCCCCCAATTCTCCCTACCCTCATGGTATTACTCCCATTACTGTTCTTGAGGGATTGATCTGTCCTGGATTCCATGTGTGAGAGCTCTTATCTGTACCGTGACTGGTATTTTAAATTCTGAGCAAAAGAGTTGCCTTTGGATGAACCTTGAACATGGCTCTTCTGCTCACATCTCTAACTCCCACCAAGCGACTGGGTGGGACTCTGCAAAGAAGGCATATGTCACATTCATAGAAGGGCTTGGCCAGTTTTTGTTACCACCTCCCTGGCTAATAGGAACAGCCCTCTTCTGAGCATATAGAGAAAAAACCAGGACCGTGGGGAGAGTGTATTTCAGATCTCTGTCTGAACACAAGAGACTGCTGCACAGAGATGATGCAACAGATCAAGGGAGGCAGTGCCCAGAATTAGGGGCAGCGAGGCAGTGACTACTGGGCTTCCTGGTCAAGGTCAAGGAAGGCAGAGATCAAGGGACTGGTTGAGAGGCTGAGGATCTGTGAGAGACTTGGTTACTGGCAGAGCAGAGGTTACTGTACATGAATGACTGCATCTTTATCATTCAATCAATCTTGTTAGATTCCTGGATTGGGGTACCTTGGTTCTTGCTGCACAGTGCTAAACACATTCACAGAGCAGAAGCATGCTTGTCATCCAAGTGAGGGAAAGGGAAGCTTCAGATATTACTGTCTCTAAAAGCACACGCTCTTAGGAAAGTATACAAGGCTGCACGGAACCTTGCAGGGGTTCATGGCTGAACATGACAGAGCGCACGGAAAGAATACAGCAAAAGGAGCACAAAACCTCACTTGCAGGACAGGAAACCCCAAAGGCCAAGAGAGTGCAGAGGAGCAGGCCCTGGGCAGCCTCACAGTGCATCCTGCAGTGGGGAGTAACCTCACACAGCACACTCTCCTGTGGGGAGTAACCTCACACAGAGCACCCTCCAGTGGGGAGTAATCTCACACAGCCCACCCTGTAGTGGGGAGTAACCTCACACAGCCCAACCTGCAGTGGGGAATAACCTCACACATCCCATTCTTGAGTGGGGAGAAACCTCACACAGCACACCCTGCAGTGGGGAGTAACCTCACACAGCACACCCTCCAGTGGGGAGTAACCTCACACAGCCCACCCTGCAGTGAGTGGGGTGTAACCTCACACAGTGCACCCTCCAGTGGGGAGTAACCTCACACAGCACACCCTCCTGTGGGGAATAATCTCACACAGCACGCCCTCCAGTTGGGAGTAATGTCACACAGCGCACCCTGCAGTGGGGAGTAACCTCACGCAGCACACCCTCCTTGGGGAGTAACTTCACACAGTCCACCCTGCAGTGGGGAGTAACCTCACACAGCACACCCTCCTGTGGGGAGTAGCCTCACATAGTGCACCCTCCTGTGGGAACTAACCTCACACAGTGCACCCTCTTGTGGGGAGTAACCTCACACAGCACACCCTCCTGTGGGGAGTAACCTCACACAGCGCACCCTCTTGTGGGGAGTAACCTTTCCACAGCACATCCTCCAGTGCAGAGTAACCTCACAAGGCTCACCCTGCAGTGGGGAGTAACCTCACACAGCCCACCCTGCAGTGGGGAGTAACCTCACACAGCGCACCCTCCAGTGTGGAATAACCTCACACAGCCCACCATGCAGTGGGAAGTAACCTCACACAGTACACTGCAGTGGGGAGTAATCTCACGCAGTCCACCCTGCAGTGCAGAGTAACCTCACACAGTGCACCCTCCAGTGGGGAGTAATGTCACACAGTGCACTCTCCTGTGGAGAGTAACCTCCCCCTCTGCTGGCCAATCTGCCTCCCTGCAGAGGGCTTTACCACTCCTGTCTGGAGAGGTGGGAGGGAGTGTACCACAGGCCTCATTGACTGAGTTTAAGCACACTTGGGTGATATCATATTGCTGGAGCCTTTGATGGGTGTGCCCAGGTTGGCTTCTGCCTGGGCCTAGGGGGTTTGTTTCTGAGCATGCTCAGTTCTGAATTTTCTCATGGGTGTCTAATGGGTGCCGGATTTCTTTCCAACCCCATTATTATGGCATGGACAACTAATGTTCGTTTAGCACTAATCTAGTGACCTATCAACCTGACTTAATGGTGACCCCTTAACTTCCCTTTAAAAAACAAAACCAATGATTGTGGCAGGGCATTGCAGGGGGTGAAGCTTGACATTGTTCATCGGAAACATCCATTTAATATACTTTGTGAACAATTTGTATTATGCGTTGTAAATTTTATTTTAACAGTGGTACATTTTGTTTTGTAAATGAAATCTCAGCTTTGTGTTGTTGTGTGGAGACATGGCCTCGCTCTGTGGCCCCCCTAAAGACTGGTTGGAACCCGCTCAGTGATTCAGGGGCAGGGCCTGGGGGTCGGGTTCCACACAGATTATGGAGGAGTGCCTACAACACAGTCCCACTCTTGACATGTGGGCACTGCGAACGGCAGTCAACTTGATAACACAGCAACGGTGGTGGTGGTGCTATGAGGCCATTTATCTATTTTATAACAGGCACAGAGAAGTCAAGGCTGGAGAATGTATTCTCACCACCAGTAGAGGAATGAAAACAATATATTTTGCAAAATTAGTGACTGTAGAGACAAAGCGTAACATTTATTTTTATTATACTCCACAGCGTCTAGGTACTACTCATTAGCATTTTACTAGAACAGACAAAAGAAATAAAAAAACAACAACCTTTTTCTTGCACTTTAGATGAAAGTTTACATAATAAATTGTTTTTCCCAATCAATTGTATACATAAACCGTTCCTTTTGTCCGATTTCTGTTCTACCCCTGACTTCTCATCTTTGCGTTCCGGGAAATGCTGCCCTGTCGATCTTATAGAGTTGACTGTTCTGAGGAGCACACATTTCACTTTGTTTTATAGTCTATTTATTATTTGTCTATTTTTATTGTCTATTTATTATTGTCTACAGTCTATTTACTATAGAAGATTTGGATGCTAACCACAAGGTCAGCCGATAAAGCCCCCCAGCCAGCCGCCCAGCTGGAATAAGACAAGGTTATCTGCTCGCTCCCATAGAGATTCACCCGCTCAGAAATCCCATGCAGCAGCTCCACTCTGTCCTTCCTAGTGGGTCACTATGAATCCCAATGGACGTGATGCCCGTGAGCATCATTTGGCTGGAAAGTGGCCTCCAGGCTTATCTTCAGTTTTAAGTTAGAAAGTTTTCTTAGGATAATAGGTTCAGGTCTCTCTAGTGTCTTCCAGACCAGTAAATCTGGACTTGTTATTGTTGTTGCTGTTGTTGTTATACATTTTGTTTTGTCCACTCTAACCTGGCACTTAGATTATGGTCTTATTCAGAGTGATTATCAAACACCATCTGGTTCTTCTGGTTCCATGTTAGAAGATGCTGTGATTCATGTCGACAGACAAATGGTGGGCCCTACATTTTATGAAAGCAAAAATAAAAAACCAAAATAAAATCATTTGGTAACTATCTCTAGAGGCAATTAAACTAAAAATTTGATTGACCAATGGGCATAGACTGGTAAAGGATTATGGTCTGGAGTTGTGAAATTCCTCACCACTCCAAATAACTTATGCCCTGAAGGTCAGATTTGAAGGAGAGAAATACAGTGGGGATTGGCTGTCGAAGGCCTTCCATGGGAGCGAGGGCGTCCTAGCTCAGGTGCAGCACGGTGGTCGGCATTGTTCTCATGGTTGTAGACATGAAGTAAATATTCTGAGTAAAGTTAATGTTTCATGATAGGAGCCATGGACGCAATGTTTAAAATTAAGTATGTTGGGGTATGAGGGCTTTGAAATCTAGAAAGAAAATATTAAGCACATATGTTTACCTATAAAAACGAGGCTCAGTCAGTCCATTGTCTTCATTGGCTCTGAACTGTTGGATTCACTCAATTTCAGGTTGAAAATATTGGTGAATGGGGCTCTGGGGAGAAATCCATTAAATGGTCAAAGCAACCCCTCAAAGGCTAAGAGGGACCACAAAGAGCTATTCACATTGCCCTAGGTGTTATAGGTAGCATAATTAGAGCTGATTTGATGGCAGTGAGTTTTGGTTTAGAGATGATTTAAAGTACACAGAGGATGTGTGCAGGTTGGTGCAAATACTAACCCATTTTAGATAAGGGATGTAAGCATTGTGGATTTTGGTATCTGGGGCAGGGGGCTGGGGGCTGAAACCAATCCCCTGTGCATACCAAGCACCACCAAGGTGGTGGCAAAAAAAAAAAAAAGAGATATGAACAACAATACTGAAAAGAATGTGTCAGGGCTGATTAGTATGCATTGGGAGGATTTATGTGCATGTATTAGTCACTGTTTTAAATGCTAGTGTTCCCCTTCATTAGCACTGAAAATGAAATGTTCTTGATTTGCACCCACAATTCCTGTTTCAATCTATAGGGATTCTGAGTGCATTAACTATATTTATTCATGGCTGTAAAACAGATAGCAACACCAAAATAAAATTATGGCTTTTACTTCATGCAGAAAGTGAAGTACCTGTGGATTCATTTGAGAGCAAAGGACATTTTCGAGAATGAACATTTATTTTTATTTTTTCATTATATAGAATCACATTCTGACACAAAGAGAGTGTTCAGAGAGTCTTACAAACGGAGTCCTGTCCTACTGCTGTTATTTGATATGTACAGTGGACTGGGGAAATAAGGATGAGGATTCCAACCTGGGTTTGCATGACCATGAACTTCTTTTCAATCTTGTAGTTTATGGCTCAAATTAAAACATCAAGTAATGCCCTTTATAGATTAGATTGCTCTATCTTTGCTGCTATTTGCTGCAAGGTAATGCTAGAGATAGTATGTTATTAAAAAACAGACAAACAAACCTTAAACTCACTATGATTGAGCTGCTTCTGACTCCTTGTGACCCTACAGGACAGGGTAGTACTACCTTAGAGAACTGCTTGAGACTGTAGCTCTTTATGGGGATAGAGAGCCCCATCTATGGGGGGAGTGGCAGCTCACGGTCTCTAACTGTTCATCTTGTGGTGAGCAGCCCAAAGTGTAACAACTATGAGTGGTCATTAATTAAGATGGCCCTTCAAGCCATAATTCTGTGTATGATATGTTATAATTCTGTACTCTGTACCTATGACTATAATTCCATTTTGGAGGGTGTTCTTTAATATGCTAGCATTAGGGTGGCATTAAAGCTTGACTTTCGTATAGGGTGTGAGCCAAGTCACACCCTGATTTCCTTGGGGGTGTCTTTCAGACAACTTTACTCGAGAGGGTGTGGCTTCAGACAGCATTTTCTGTTTTCATGCTGGTGCCCACGCACAGTTCAGCCACCCATTGCCTGCAATTCCACAGTTCAATTTCCTGACTGAGCTTTGGTAGCAGCAAGGCATCCTGCCATGACTTTTGGACATTTTTTGACTTCTGGCTCTGGATCCTACATGTCTGGGACTAAACAGCACTCAGCACCATCTGAGACATGTCCTCCAAGCTTCATGAGCTTCTGGGGAACATTGCATGCAGAGCGTCAGAGAATCCAGGGATGTGAGGGAATCTACTCAAGGGAGAGATGGGGGAAGATGGGGCAGAAGAGTATCCTGGAAGAGTTGGGCATTTGGGACATCTTTAATCTCCAACTCCTGGCGAATGGTCTGGTATTAATTCTAAAAGAAATGATTTTCACACACGATGCCACCAGGGTCCCTTTGGCATGCCAGTGTAAGGTACAAGGCTAAAAACTTGTGTCTTGGGACCAGAAACCCTTAGGAAAATGTCATGACATTCTTTTCTTATCACAGAAAGGTAAAAGTTGCAATAAAAATAGAAGCATATAATCCAATTTATAAATCATAAATTAATAATCCCCAAACCATATCTATATTTTTGTTGTTAGATGCAATCTGGTCTGACCCTATGCACAACAGAAGGAAGCACTGCCCAGTCCTGTGCCATCCTCACAATTGTTCCCATGACTGAGCCCATTGGTGCAGCCGCACTATCAATCCTTCTCTTTGAGGGATTTCCACCAGCATGTTTCACTGCCCCTCCACCTTATTGAGCCTGATACCCTTCTCCAGGGACTGGTCTCTCCTGACAGCATGTCTAAAGTATGCAAGTTGCACTCCCCTCCCCCCCAACTTCCCTAAGGAGCACTTTTGCTGTACTTTTTCCAAGACAGATAGGTTTATCCTTTTTGCATGGTACTTTAAATATTTTGCTCCAGCACTACAATTCAAGTGCATCAATTCTTTTCCTTTTTCCAACTTTCCATGTCCAACTTTAACATGTATATAAAGCAGGTGAAAATACCATGGCTCGGGTCAGGTGCATCTCGGTCCTCAAAGTAGCACCTTTGATTTTTAAATCTGGAAAGCAGCAGGTTTCCCCAATGCAACTCTTGGGGATCATCTTTTGATCTCTTCACAACTGCTTCCATGAGCTTCCAAGACAAAATTCTTGACAACTTCAGCCTTTTCTTCATTTATCATGATGTTACCTATTGGTCTAGATATGAGGAATGTGATTTCTTTATATTGAGTTGTATTCCATACTGAAAAGCCTGCGATCCAAGAGAGGTGACTCAACAGACTATTCAATCCTAGGACAATATCATTGATATCACATGCAAGTAAAGTTTTGCTGAAGATCATCCATTTAACAGTGATTGCAGCAGTATATTGACCTGGAGCTGCCAGATTTGAGGCTGGATTTAGAAGATGATGTGGAATAAGGGATATTATTGCTGATGTCAGATGCATCTTGGTTGTAAACTGAGAAAACCAGAAAGCTATATACCAGAGTTTTATTGACCATGCTAAAACACTCGACTGTGTGGATCATACCAAACCATGGACAGTCTTGAGATGAACGAGAATTTGAGAACACTTCATTGTGCTCACGCAGAAATCGTACGTGGATCAAGAAGAAGTTGTGGGAATAGGAAAGGGCATACTGAATGGTATAAATCAGAAAAGATTCATGTCAGTGTTATAT
The DNA here is from genome assembly GCF_000313985.2 of Echinops telfairi. NCBI lineage: Eukaryota > Metazoa > Chordata > Mammalia > Afrosoricida > Tenrecidae > Echinops > Echinops telfairi. The sequence continues at coordinate 50,956,698 of NW_022103906.1, read as the reverse complement.
CCTTTCATTATACTCACCGAATCTGTGTCCTGAGCAAATAAATAGAGGAGTTGGAGTATATGAAGAAGAATTTGGCATCAGGATTGGCAGAAAGCTTATTAAGAACCTGTGCTAGGCAGAAGATACAACCTTGCTTGCTGAAAGTGAGGAGGACATGGGCACTTGCTAATATGCATGTATGTATGCATGTATGTATGTATATATACACGCACACCATATATACTCAAGTACAAGCTGAACCTGAATATGAGCAGAGGCACTTAATTTTACCATGAAAACTGCATAAAATGTGCTGAAAAACTCAGCTTATACACGAGTATATATGACATATATATGTATATATTTCCTTAAAGGGATATTCATGAGAACATTCATTGTAGTGTGGTTGGATGACAGACTTAGAGATAAACTGGATGTCTGTTACAAGAGGATTGGCTATGAAAGTGTGTGTACATATTGGACTATTATGCAGTAGCTACCAAGAATGAACTAGAGATACTTGTGGAAATGTGGGTGGGTTGTTGAAAATCAAATACTGAGTGAAAGAAGAATCAAACATATGTAACACAAATTGATTTATGTAAAATATTATACAAGCAAATGTCTAATCTTACACATTTTATAAGAACACAACAAATAAAATTATATATAAAAATCATTGCCTATGCAAAGGAGGGGTAGGGGTGGGTAAAGTTTTAAATAAAACAAGAGATGAGACCAAATATGATATTACTTTCTGTGAAGACTATGATTTTTTGAAACTTCTGCTTTTGAGATTTAATTAAATTTTACTTTTCTCAAGCCTTCTCTCCTTTTTGCCAAATGCACAAAAATAGATCAAAGTTTGAATGTATAGAGTGTTTTCTTTCCATACCTAACTTGCTTGCTTTGAAATGATTTTGATCTATTAGCAACTGACTTAATTATGTTGATGTAAACATGTCTTAGTTTTCTAGTACTACTGTAACACAAATACCATGAGTGCATGACTTTGAAGAACAGAAATTAATTTTCGTACATTTCTGAAGTTTAAAAGTATAAACCAGCCTTTCTGCCATATTACTTTCTTCCTTGTTGGTAGGGATGTGAGGGCATATGCTCAAGGGAAGAGTGGGGGGAAAATGGAGCAGAATAGTACCCTGAATGAGTTGCATATTTGGGGCATCTTTAATTTTCAACTCCTTGGGACTAGTCTGGTATCAATTTTTCTAAAATAAATTATTACCACACACCATGCCACTCCAGCTCCTTCCGCATGCTATAATAAGATATAAAGTTAAAAATTTTTGTTTTGGGCCTGGGAACCCTTAGGATAGTGTCTTTTTGATGCTATTCTCCTCAGTGGGCACACATTTGGTTCATGGAGATCCTCATGGCATCTGCATCTTATATATATAGAGATAGATAGATGATAGATAGATAGATAGATATAGATATAGGTATGACTCAGGTACAGTGTTATCTTAGGACATAACTTTTAGTGGTATGGTCACATTAACATAACGAAAGATTCTGTTTCCAAACAGGATTATACCTACAGGTATAGAAGTTAGGATTTCAATAATATTTTGGGAAGGCTCACTTCAATTAACTATAAAATATCTGCTCTGCACTGATATTCAGTAACAGAATTCACCTATTTTTTGAGTTCAAAAGTATTTTTCTTTTTTTTAAAACTAGATGGAAGCACCCCTTTTTGAAGGAACAACCTTTGGAGCAAGGCCTTTCTGTTCTCGGATTTCTTTGGCGGAGGCCGTGTCTACCCCTGGATCTTGCTCAAGGCTCCCGGATGAAGATTTCCCTGTAACAGGCTTGGGTCTTGACTTTCTCCATTATGATGCACTAGTGCCTGCTGCATTGTCCTTTGCTTTAGCCGATCCCAATCAAATAATTTATTCTGATCAGACATGCACTGTTAAGTGCCCTACCAAGTGAGATATAAAATTAAACACAAGAAGACAAGAGGATACATTCAAAAACATAGCTAAATATCAGGTGGATCATTGAAAAAAGCAAATATTTCTATTTTGAATTGTGCAGGTATGAGAAAAGATTCAGAAAAATTTTGCTTCATGTGTTCTTATTAGGCAAGGCTATAGAACTGTTTTTATTTTTGTTAGTGATAGATGTGAAAGGCAGGAATCAAGCTTTTCTAGCCATAACTGTATTCTCATTGAGACTTTAGAGTATCATTGATTCAATCAAGAATGAAACATACAACTTTCCTCTAGTTCTTAAATGCTTCCTCCCCCCCACTATCATGATCCCAATTCTACCTTACAAATCTGGCTAGACCAGAGGATGAGCACTGGTACAGATAGCAACTGGAAACACAAGGAATGCAGGACAGATGATCCCTTCAGGACCAGTGGTGAGAGAGGCGATACCTGGAGGGTGGAGGGAACGTGGGGTAGAAAGGGGTAACCGATTACAAGGATCTACATATAACCTCCTCCCTGGGGGATGGACAACAGAAAAGTGGGTGAAGGGAGACATCAGACAGTGTAAGATATGAAAATAATAATAATTTATGAATTATCAAGGGTTCATGAGGGAGGGGGGAGTGAGGAAGGAGGGGGAAACATGAGGAGCTGATATTAAGGGCTCAAGTAGAAAGCAAATGTATTCAGAATGATGATGGCAACAAATGTACAGATGTGTTTGACACAATGACTGGATGCATAGATTGTGATAAGAATTGTACGAGCCCCCAATAAAATTATTTAAAAAATAAAAAGAACTATTTGTTGAGCCTTTGCCACGTGCCTGACTTTACTCTAGGTTCCTGGAACACATCAGTGATGACCACAAAGGTATCTGCCCTTTTGAATATTCTAATAGGGATCATGACAGTTTTATAAATGGAATGATGAAAAAACCACTTTTTATAAAATGCTTAAGTTCTATGGAAAACTGACAGGATCTTAAAAGGGATCAGAGGAGCTTAAAGTAGAGTAGATATTGAAAATAATGTAGTATTAAGTTGGATGGTCTCTCACAGGTGAAACTCATGAGAGGTTTGCAGAGGGTCCGAAAGTCACCAAAGGACATGTTGAGAAAGGTTTCCAGGAAGGAAGCCAGCATAGGACACAGGTTCAAAGACAGTGATGGTGCGAGGTTTGTCCCACAAGACTAGCATGGATGCTAAGGGAGAGGTTGAGGAGGAGGAAGTAGCAATGATGGTGGACACGTAGGAATTTTGGGGCTATAATTTGTGCAGCCTTGTGGGATATTGTAAAGAGACTTTTTAACAAGTGAAATAGTTTTAAACTTAGAAGTGACATACTTTTAAATGATCACTCTATCTTCCATATAGCTATTGAGTCCATGTTAACTCATAGAGACTTATAGGGAAGTTGGATAGAGGTAAGCCTTGGTGGAGTTAACCTGAGGTAAAAGATGTTGGTAGTTTGGCTGGCTGTGAAAAGTGATAAGAACTAATTGGAATAAAAAAATACTAAAAATCTAAAACCAACAGGGTTTCTGGAAGGATCAGGTATAGAAGAGGAGAGAAAAAGTGAATCAAAGATAATTCCAAGGCTTTGGCCTAAGCAACTTGAAGGATGGAAACGGAAAATGATATAGGTTTAGCATATTTGGGGACAAAATTTATGAGTTTGGTTTTAAAGCCATGTAAATATTTTGAGTAGATTGTTGGATTTAGGAGACTTGACTTTAGAAGCGTAATCTAGATTAGAAATAAAAATTTGTTATTTACTAGTACACGCCGTTACTGTTGTATGTTAATCATAGAGACTGAATTGCTTCACAGGGTCCCTGGCATACATGGGAACAGATTGCCAGGCCTTGTCTCCTGGGGAGCCATGGGGAATTCAAATCTCCCACTTTTTCCTTAGCAGCCGAGTGCTTAACCATTTTCCTATCAGGACCCTTTGTCAACATAGACAGTACTTAAAGCTATGGGCATGGCCGCAGACCAAGGAACTGAGAACAGATGGGAAACACAACAGACTAAGTGCTAAGCACTCCACAATTACGAGTTGAGGAACAAGAGTGAATAGTGAGAAAGTGTAGCTAGGGAGGAAATGCAAGCACATATGGTGTTCTGAATCAAGGATATATTCAACTATTGACCATAGATTGAAACATTGAAATGAGGAATAGTTATGCAAAGTTAGTTAGTTCCTCACTACCTATAACATTTTCTTCAAAGACATTTTCTTTTGTATTGGTTTATGAACCTTGACTGAAACACCACAAGACATTCCAGTGACAGACAAGAAAAACAATCTTGAAATTTGTAAAGGATTATAAGAAGTACTTTAAAATAGCTACAAGAATCTCAATGTATTCATTTATTTATGTTGCACTTTGTCCAATAAACTACGAAAACAAAGCAGAAACAGAGAATATGAATTGATTTTCAGATATATAAGAGCTACAGAGGAACAATTAACAAATAAGAAAAGTCGCCCCACCCCCACAAAAATTAGAGAACAAAAGTACAACTCAGAGTCCTTAACATTTGTAAGAAGTTGATGTAACACTGGCTTGGATCTTCTACCCACCACAACAAAGAGAGACATTGAGCAGTCGAAAGAAATACTGTCTGTAAGACAAAAACTTATCATTGTTCTTGGTATTGAAATTATAAAGTAAATTTTCTTATGGGTATTTATAAACAGATTATGGTTTAGCAGAGGATATAGCCAATCATACCCTTATGTAATCCAGCAATAAGTTTCATGGTCTTATGTCTCTCATTTTGTAAACATAATGCCATATGGAAATATCTTTAAAGAATTATTGGAGGAATAAAACATTTTTATTATTTTCTAAATTGTTTCAAGGATAACATTAAATGCCTAAATTATAGTCTTAGTGCTTCTGGATAAATTAATTTATGTGTCAATGATATCTATGAAACATATATAATTTAGCATAGGTACTTTAGTTATGTTAATAGGGGATGATGTAATTAAAAGAGATGATTCTGTAGGTTTCGGTTTATATTTGAACTTTGAGGAAAAGGAAGGGTGACATGTCACGGCAAGACATTTCTATGAAGGGATATGTATGTACTTGTAAGACGTTTCAGTGGTATGGGCCCTTGTAGACTAGAACATTTTGTTACATTATTCAAGCTAAACTTCCCATAATCTACTGGATCTTTATATTAAGAGCAGTGTATTTAAGTTTTCTAGGCACCCAGAACTGACATTCCAATTGTTAGTGATGATTTGAAAGTGAGGCATATTATAAACAGGAAAGAAGATAAATACATTTAGTTCGTTGTGGATTATCGCTATATCCGCTTCATTGGATTGATGTCGTCATTCCGTTACTGCCCTGGCTAGAGGCTGCCTCACTGGAGAATGGAGAGCACTCAGTCTGTGCTTGCCCTGGATTGCACTGCCTTTGTTCTCACCTCACTGATTCCCCACTTCCTTCCTGCTCCCTTAGTCTGGATCCTCCCTGATGGGTTTCCTCAGTGGAGAACTTGATCTAAGGTGAAGCAGCACCAGGGGTTCCAGTTCACTGTCTAGGGAGTTAAGTTGATCAAGCATTTAAGGTTCAAGTAGCATTTAGATGGGAAGTAATCCTGAGAAGACATTGGGAAACGTCATCTTAAGGTATGAGCTTGCCTAAGAGTACATTTATTCGCAAGCTGGTTCATCACAATATTTATTTCATTAATTCATAGTAAAATCTCTTAGATTATGTTTTTTTCCAAGTAAATTACAGCTATATTTAAATATTCCCATTCTACGTTTACGTAATTTATTTTTTAAGCATAGGAATCAAAATTTTTCTTTTGATTAAAATCCAGTTTATCTAGGCGATATTTGACCTTTTTTATTACATCATTCTTTATAGCTCTCTAAAATCTGTATATTTGATAAAAATAAAATTTACATTTCCATAGAACCAAAATAATCATGTAAGGCATACATATTGTAAGTGCATATTGGCATAATATTTCTTTTTCAGTAAAAATGTTACATAGTATGGCCAACATGTGAAAGTCAAGTATTAAGGGGAAAAAAGGATATGTTTGAAAAGAAAAGTTGGTTTACACAGGACTTTTGAAATATTTAAAACATTTGAAAAGACGGTGGAGAACTTATTAAAGATAATTAGAACAATATCTTGAAAAGTGGTCAAAAGCAAACGATAATGATCCTTGAATAGTTAAAAAAGGACACTAGTTAGAGAAGCTGTGGAGCCACTTGATTCAGAGTCAGATTGGGGGTTACCAGTTAACAGAAGATCAATAGGTAGACTACTAGTTCTTTGTCTATGTCTTCAGTGAAAGATGTATTAAAGATCATTGTACTATCAATATTTTCCTTAAATAGTTATATCAGAGTTACTCTTTTATATTTAGACCTTATCTATTTTACACAATATTTATCTTTATAGGTATAATGAATAAAGCTTATTTATTTGGAGTTTCACTTAGTAATCACCAATGGATATAATAAAGTTACAAAATGATTATTAATATTACTTCTGTTTTAAAGTAATGTTCTTTAGTCTAGATCATAGGAAATATGTCAACATATTCAACAGGGAGAAGCAAGTAGCAAAAACACAGACTTTCACAGTATGAGTTTATACATTTATTTATTCATTCCAAAGACATTTTTATAAGAAACTTTTTATTATGAATTGGGTGAAGATTTACAGAGCAGATGATCAGTTTAGCGTTCAATGATTCAGAAAACTTCTGTTTCGTCTCATTCATTGCACCACCCTTAATTAAAATAATCTATCCAACCTCTTCTTTGTGTGGCCTGTATCTCCTCTTTCCTCTTTCCTGATGCTTCTCAACTTCGTCCTTGGGTAAATGCTACTCACTGTCCTAAATGGTGGATTTAAGGTCTTCGCACACATCACTGGCGTTATTTTTCTCCATATAGACCTGTCTATTGTTTGGCTGAAAATTGAGGCCGAGGGGTGAGTGCAGGTTCATATCCAAAGGGTGACCTAGGGCAATGGTCTCAAAACGTCCAATAGTCTCCATTCAAACCAGCAGGTGAGGTCTCTTCTATCCTTTAGACTTTTGTTTCACCTTTATCTCCTACTCTATCCATGGCCTTTTGATGTGATGCCTTTCAGAGAGGTTAGTAATGGTAGCCAGGTACCATCCGGTTCTTCTGGTCTCAAGGTGGTGGAGACAGATGTTTGTTTGGTCTATCAGTCCATTGGACTGCCTATTTTTCCCTATCTTTGATTTTTATCATTCTTCTTTCCTACAGATGAGGAGAGACCAGTAGTTATGCCTTTAGTAGTTGCTCACAGCTTTTAAGACCCCATTACCCTCCTTTTGGTGGGTATGGTAGAGAACATGAGTGCATGCACAGTTCTCTGTTTGATGTTGGTGAAACACAGTTGAGGATTTGACTGGTGTTGATGGCTGACTGCCAACTCTCAGGTGGTACAGGAACTGGTTGGGGTCCTTTGTCATTGGAGAAGGGTGCTGGAGGTGTGGGTGTGAACGGGTTACATGGACACAATTTTTGTTTCCTGTTTGGGAGAGAAGCAAGCAGGGCCCTTGCCTCAGATGGAGCAGGGGCATAGGGGGTGCGGCTGGTTGCTGAGCTGGTGAGGGGGGGTGTCTGGTGTGCTTTTGCTCACCAGGAGGGCATGAGTAAAAGGAAAGGATCCCACATTATGCCTCGCCAGCCATCAGAGTGCCAAGTTACTGTTTTGATTGAATGCTGATTGCAAAAGTTCAAGATGGCCATGCTACGTCAGGTTAGCCTGGCTGTCTCCTTTCTCACTATGTTTGTCCAGCTTATCGTGGTTGGTATTTAATCCACTTCTCTCATATTTCCTCTGACGCTCAAGGCTCCAGAATTATCATCTGTCTCTGCTTCATTTGGTCTCCTTGTCTTTGCTGTGAAGGGTCTCTGTCTCATGTCTGCCTGTTCTGCCTTGTTGTTGGAGCTCCCTCCACAAACAGTTTACTTCGTATTTTCTGTGCCGGTAAGCCTGAACCAAGCCATGGTCTTTTATTTATTTATAAGTTTTATTGGAGTGTAATTTACATATTATACAATAAAAAAGTTCAATCATATCAAGGAGAGTTGTGCAATCATTACCATATCAATTTTAGGGCACCTCTGCCCCCATGATCTTTTACTTGCTTTGTATGCATCTGAGACCTGTACAATACAACAAAAAGAAGAACGAATACGTTTGTGTTGTGGATTGGGGAAGAATATTGAATTTACAGTGGATGAGAAGAGCATGAACACAGTAGTGTTAGAAACTGATGCAACCAGAATTGCTCTTTAGAAGCAAAAATGGTGACACATTGGTTTACCTGCTTCTGACACATTGTCAGGAAAGATCCATCATTCAAAAAAAGGCACAATATTGGTGGTGAGTCAGTGAAAACAAGGGGATCTCTTAATAAGATGGAGCAACACAACGACCTTCATGCATTCAAATAGCGAATGGTCATAAAGATGCTTGTTCTGGGTTCATAAAGTCACCTGGAGTGGGCGTCTGCTTGAAAACAACTCACCACAGTGCTGTGCTGGGGACACACGGTCCCTCCTCAGATTGTTCGTTTTATTTTACTAGTCCTTTTTATATAAATGTTCATACATCTCTTCACTTGGGGCATCGAACTGAGATAGCACCAGAGTAAAGTCGAACAATCTGTACTGTCTTTGAACATTTAAAAAACTGACTAAAATTCTTGATCCAGAATATTGCATTCTAAAACAAACTACCCAGGGAAAAGTATTTTGTTTTAGATCGCAGTATTAACTTTTAGAGGAAATTTTAACAAGTTATTTTTGGAAATTACTCCTTTACTGGAATTTATCCTTTTCTACATTTTACAATTAAAATGTAAACATTAAAAAAAAACACACCAAGGATTTTGTCTGTTGTATTTCACTGTTCTATCCTCTTGGCCTGATAACAGAGTAGGTACTCTGAAACATTGGTTGAAATGGAATCTAAAACTTTAGTTAACAGGAATGAAAGGAAGTAGAAACAACTTTTCCAACAACTTCTCCAACATACGTTAAATGGTTTAAGAGCCACAGAAAGGTGAGGAGGGGCAGTTACTGGAACTAACAGTTGAGCATCACAAAACCAAAACAAACTCACTAAACTGCATAGGTAAGAAGTTTGACCCTTTGTTCCCCTGAACCAGTCAACCATTACCTAGGTGTGTTATTCTGGGTAGACTAGAGAAACAAATTCATGGACACTCACATGTGTATAAGAAAGAGCTTTATATACAAGAGCATTTGAATATTGAGAAAACATCCCAGCCCAGTCCAGATTAAGTCAATCAGTCCGAGGTGGGAAGTCTTGTGGATCCAGTGGTGTTGTAAGCATCTCAGTGCTGGCAGGGGTCTCCATGTGATTTCTCCGGCTCCAGAGGTCTGGCTCCATCAGCCTCCCTCCATGTATCTTCTCCACTGGGATGTCTCACAGGGAGTATGTGTCCCACCTCCAGTGAGCTATTTATCTCCTTAGCACCTCCAAAAGTGGTCATCAAGCCAGTACCTGATTGACAGGCTAGACTCCACCCCTTCACTCTGAATCCTCTAATTGACACCAGATTATGTAACTACCACACTAGGGCTCATGGGCAGGGAGGAGATGGAAAGGAAGAGGCAGCTCCTGCCAGTCAATGGCACATCTCTAGACAAAGTGGAAACTGTGAGCTCTCAGTGACTTATACAATGGGATTCTAGCCTTGTGCTCAGGGTGGGGTTAAGATGAGGTTCTTTGAGTCAGTAAATTTGTTTTCATCCTCAAATAGGAGAACCAAAAGCAATTGCTGAAGCACTATTAAGAAAATAGAAATTATAGCAACAGGTTCTGACTGCCTTTTTTTTTGACACAGGTTATATTTCCTGTGAGACAATAACATTATAAATTATTTACCTGGATAGAGATAGAATTCTCCAGTGATTTATATCAGAAGTTATGGCACCACATACTTTATCACTAGTTGCCTTACCTCTGATGATAGCTTCTGTTAGGCGACAGCTCATCAAATGCCTGAGGTGGGAATGCCTAGAAGTGACAGTTCTGTGATACAAACTTCTTCTAAATCAAAAGTCAGATCAAGCCAGATTTCATTTCTCTGACAATAGTCTCTTACCATGCTCAGAAGAACAATAGTTGCAGGAGTTAAGGTTCTTATAAATTTCCGTCCTAGCAAGAAACACTGAATTTCCCTAAAAATCTTTATATAGGTTTTTTTTACCATACCCACAAGAACTTAGATTTCTTTGATGGCTTCAGATGCAAGACAGCCAGAGTCTGGGTGGCCCTGTCATCTACTAGTAACTGTAAAAGTTGGGTCATTTGAATATTTTCCTTTTGTTGAAATTCTGTGATTTCAATAGGTCGTCAGGGGTTGTTGCTGTTAGCTTTTGTGGAATCAGCCAATGGAGATCCAATGGCCTTCAGCCAATGGAGATCCCATGGACAACTGAGTGAAGCGCTGCCCAGGTCTTGGGTCATCCACGTGATCAGCAGTCGATTGAGCCATTATGATCCACCTGGTTTTCATTGAATTTTGGAGGAAAATCACCAGGTTTTTCATTCTAATCTGTATTATTCTATAAGCACCAATGGAACCTAGTCAACACCATAAAAGCACCCAAACCTGTATTAACAGATGGTGGTGGCAACTGTACCTGAGGTGAATTATCTGGGAATCAAACTGAGATCCCCTTTGGGTAAGACCAGCGCTCTCACTGGCCCCAATCAATAGTTAAAACTATAATTCTAAGAGTGGTAGGTTTAAAAAATGTTCATTTAGAAATTACTTTCACTGTAAGTTTATTTTAATATGTATTAAGTTTATTTTAATATTTATTATGACTCATTGACTATTCTGTGATATGCTCAAAAGGTTGGAAAGTAAGACAGTATTACAGCACCTATATCACCCAGACCATAGTATTCTGTATATTTCTTTTATAATGATTGGGAACAAATAATGTTTAAAATATTTTAGATGATTTAAATTACAACCATATTATGGAAGATTTAGACAGCAGAGAAAAGCCAAACAATTGTTAATAATATTTTCTTTATCATTTTGTTTGTTTTTTTTTTCACTCTTCCATGCTCACTTTATTTTTCATAGCTCTAAAAATAACTTATATAACTTTATAATCTATTTAGAAATACCATTTAGAAAGGATCATCTATTTTATTTCTTGAGCATAACTTCTCATTCAGGAAAATGGATAACATTGTAAAGAACAGGAATTCCCAACACTGTGCCCAGAGCAAGGGGGATCGTTGGAGCAGACGAAGGGGATACTGCAAGGTCAACCATCAGGACAGGTGTGTTAGGGGAGCATTCGTTCACCATATTTACTCAAGCTACTTGCTGAACAAGCAAGCAGAGAAGCCGGACTACATAAAAAAAAAAAAAAAAAAGAACGTAGCATTACAGAGGAAGTAAGGCTCATTAAAATCCTGCAATGTGCAGCCTTTGCTTTTTTCAGAGTTCTAAATGTGTAGATGACATAACCTTGCTTATTAGTAGCAAAGAGGGCTCGAAGCACTTGCGGATGACTTTCTAAGATTGTGGCCTTCAGTGGGGATGACATGGCAACACAACCAAGCAACCATTCTTACAATTAGAACAATAAGCAACATCAGGATAGGCAGAAAGAGAGAAATTATCAGCGGCAACATGAACGGACCCCCATGAAAACCGTGGTGCCATCATGCAGTGTTTCCCTCTGTTCCCTAGAGGAGCACTTTGAGTCAGAACTGACTCCACAGCATACAGCCTCCTGAGAGTCACCCTTTACTCCAGTCTCCCGCCCGCAGCCCCAGTGCTTTGGGCCCTCTTGCTTAGTGGGTGACTGACAAAGCAGGCGGCCATGAGCATGTCTCTTGGACTTTGGTAATTCTAATTCTTGATTACCGATATTTGTTATGGGAAAACCATTAGACCGGTTCTTCTGACAGTCTGTGTCTGAAGATAAGTACCACAGCCTGTGACAGAGCTGACCTGTTCATGAGTGGCCTGTTTTTGTCACCTGTTTCATCAGATGTTAGGTGCTTTGGTTCATTGATTAGACTTGCCAGATGGAGACGTGCAGTCTAATGGGCTCAGCTAATCTTAAGGCAAATTTCTTTTGGCTAGGCCTTACTAGTCAGTACATAATTCTATCTAGTTCATTATATATTTTAAATATATTATATTTAAATTTAAAAAAATTAATTTAAAATATATTTTTTAAAAGGTGAAAAAAGTCGATATGTAACGATCATTCTGATTGTTTCCTCTCTTTTCTTGAGAAAATCACACACTCAGTGCAATACTTCCCATGCATACGCTGTTCCTCTCTTCTCTTTTTCTCTTATTTTTTAGGTGCTGTTGATTCAGGTTTTTTCTTTTCTTTTTAATTAATAAATCATTTTATTGGGGGCTCTTACAGCTCTTATAACAATCCATACATCAACTGTATCAAATTCATTTGTACATATGTTGCCAACATCATTTTCAAAACATTTTCTTTCTGCTTGAGCCCTTGGTATTAGCTCATCTTCTCCCCACACCCCCCCTCCTACTCTCATGGTCCCCTGATAAATTATAAATTATTATTTGCATATCTTACACTGTCCACTGGCTCCTTTCTCCCAAGTTTCTGTTGTTTGTCCCCCTGGAGGGGTGGGTTATATGTCGATCATTATAGATGATTCCCTACTTCTCCCCCTTCTCTCCACCCTCCCCTTCCTCCTACCAATGACCCCATGGTATCATTACTCCCTTTACTGTTCCTAAGGGGTTTATCTGTCCCGCATTCCGTGTGTCAATAGCTCTTATCTGTACCATTGTACATGTTCAGGTCTAGCCAGATTTGTAAGGCGGCCATGATAGTGGTGGGTGGGGGTGGGAGGAAGCATTAAAGAACTATAGGAATGTTGTATCTTCCGTTGGTGCTATGCAGCACCCTGGCTGACTCATTCCTTCCCTACTGTGAGGGAGAAATTTTTAAAACAAATAGATTTGTAATTTTTCCTTTGGGAATTTGGCTACTTATGTGCTGTTTTACATTTTAAATAGAATGTTCATACTTAAAATTTTGAGAGAAGTATTTATAAATAAAATATTATCTTCACTATGCCCAGTGCAAAATAATTGCAGTTGATTAGAAAAAATATTTACATTGTGCTATTTATAAAATTTGCATTATTTTAATTGGCAATGACTTTGACAACAATTCTTTAGGCTTAGTTGTATCCTGAGGAGATTTTACTGCCAGGCAACTGTCCTCCACCTCAGTTCCTCAGTTCCAACTTTTTTAGTTCCATCCTGCGATTCGCCACGTACAACGTGTTCTGAAGGAGTCTCTTTATTAACCTACATAAGTGTAGTTTATCAATTTCCCAAGAATATCCGATTTCAGGAACAGTTCTAGCGGGTTTTCGAGCTTGCCGTTTTTGTGGAGGCTGACTCCTACCTCTCATTCCTCTGAAGTGGCTGGTAGGTTTGAACCACTGCCCTTTGGTTCGCAGCTGAGCACTTAACCACCATGCACAGGGATCCTTTTCATGGTTGAGCCATCTCTCACAAATAGGAGGGCTTTCACAATGCCCATGGAAAAATTCTGCTGTCTTTAATTCCATTTTCCCATGAGCTTTCTGAGGCCCCCTGTGAATGAGGCAAAAAGCAGTGTGAGGTTAGCTCACGACTTTCTTTGATTCTTTACTTGGATATTTGTACGATTATTTTTCACCAGGGTTTTTCATATAGGTAGTACTGGTTTTATGAAGATTTAAAATTTTCTGTAGCTATCAGGTTGTACTTTTGATCTCACTGATAACTTTATTACATATTTGGCTGTTGCTTCTATTCCATTTTTTCAGGATCTCTTGTCAGTGATGCCAAATAGCCTGTTTTTGTTGTTTTTGGTCTTCCATACGAATTATATTTTCTCTTGCTGGTTCATCTTTATTCTTTTTCATTGTATCTGAGTACATCTTGTAAAGTGATGAGTACCCTAACTCAGTGGAAGTTTGATGTGTTGCTACTGCTGCAATGTTTATAGAATTTCTTACATTTTCCTCTTTTCTGATTCAGCTCCAATTTAGTCTATCATTTATTTTTTCATTTTAACTATTTTGCATTTCATAGATTTTTGGGGGAGGATTTAGTAAGATACCATCATTTACTTCTGGATTAGTAATAACTATCAATGACCTGTATTCTTTGCCTTCTTTAACTTTCTACAATAAATCTCTAGCCCTATCTTGGATTTTGTGTGCTAGACGTTTCTGTTTATATCCTTTCACTGCCCACAGGGATTAGAATTTTTTACTTTTGTATTTTGCAGCAGAAATTGTTGATAAAAGATAGCATTATCAGCTTTGTGATCCAATGTCTTTGATAAAAGGGCATTCCAAACAAACACACTATATTTCAATACAGTTCGTTCTCTCTATATATGATGATATTTCTTTGGCACATGTCCGCTTTTCACATTAGGTATTTTATTCAGTTTATATCGTGTGTGTGTGTGTGTGTGTGTGTGTGTGTGTGTG
>NW_022103906.1:50927982-50942081 GCF_000313985.2 Echinops telfairi | reverse complement strand
GAGAGAGAGAGAGAGAGAGAGAGAGAGAGAGAGAGAGAGAGAGATAGAGATAGAGAGAGATCTGCTTACAGCCTGATACTACTGCCCACTGTGCTGGGGAAAAATATAGCAGCGTCTCATCCTCTTTTTATTTCATGTGGCTGCCTATGCCTCTGAGAATTGCATTTGTAAAAAAAGGGTTTTCAAAAGTTTTTACTAAATACTTTTATTGGGGGCTCTAACATCTTTTATCACAATCCAAACATTCATCCATTATGTCAAGCACATATTTGTACATATGCTGCCATCATCATTTTCAAAGTATTTTCTTTCTACCTGAGCCCTTGATATTACCTTCTCATTTCCGCCTCCCTCCCCCTCATGAACAATTGATAAGTTATAGATTATTATTTTCATATCTTACATCATCCTCTGTTGCCCTTCACCCACTGTTCCATTGTTTGTCCCCCTGGGAGGGGGTTATATATTGATCCTTGTGATTAATTCCCCCTTTCTCCCCCCACTGTCCCCTGATCCTCCTGGTATATCTATTCTCATTGTTGGCCCCGAGGGGTTTATCTATCCTGGATTCCCTGTGTTGTGGGCTCTTAGCTGTAGCAGTGTGCATGTTCTGGTATAATCTGATTTGTAAGGTGGAATTGAGGTCATGATAGTGGAGGGAAGAAAGCATTAAAGAACTAGAGGAAAGTTGTGTGTTTTATCAGTGCTATACTGCACCCTGACTGGCTCATCTCTTCCTTGTGACCCTTACGTGAGGGGATGTCCAATTGTCTACAGATAGGCTTTGGGTTTCCACTGCATGCCCCCACTCCCCACTCAATCACATTGAGTATGATTTTGTTCTGGGTCTTAGATGAATGATACCTGATCCTATTGACACCTCATTATCACACAGGCTGGTGTTCTTCTTCCATGTGGGCTTTGTTTCTTCTGAGCTAGATGGCCAGTTATTTTACTTCAAACCTTTAAGACCCCAGACACTATATTTTTTGATAGCCAGGCACCATCTCTTCACCACATTTGTTTATGTACCCATTTTGTCTTCAGCAATCGTGGCGGGAAGGTGAGCATTACAGAATCCCAGATTATTAAAAACAAAGTGTTGTTGTGTTGAGGGAGCACTTGAGTTGAGGTCCAATGTCCATCTGCAACCTTAATTCTTAACATATAGATATAAGTACATAGCTCTATTCTCCTCTCATTATATATAAATATATTTACATATGTACATACCTATATTTAGGCCTCTATAAATATCCTTTGCCTTGTAGTTCTTTCCTCTATTTCCTTTTACTTTCCTCTTGTCTCACCATCATGTTCACCCTTCCTTCGGGTTTAGTAATTTCTTGCTGCTACATTGTCCTTGATTAAGACCTTCTAGGCATCCTACGCTCTTCTCTCCATTGATTTTAGTTCACTTGTTGTTCCCTTGTCCCTGGATTGGTTTCTGCTCCCACTTCCTTTCTCCCATCTCCCTTTCTCCTGTATTCCCCCGGAACCATTGGTCCCGTTCTTTTCATCTCCGAGTTGTTTATCCTGCCTATCTTATCTTGATAGACATGCAGAAACATTGATAAGCACAAAAGCCAGGCAAAGCCAAACAAAACAACAAAGGAAGTCAAGATCAACAAAACAATATCAACAACAACAAAAAGAAAGCCACTGACAAAAATGGAAAAGCTTATAAATAGTTCAAGGTCTGTTTGTTGGGCTTTATGAGTGTTTTCCAGTCAAGTCTGATGGGGTGCCACACTCTGTCTCCAAAGTCTATTTTTGGTATTCCCCCGGGGATTTCATCACTTTGCTCTCCTTGCTGCTCTGTTGCATGTCCTTAGTGTTTCGCCCCAGTGTGATGGAGTCAGATTGGGCACAATTCCCACACTGTGTCCAATATTGTCCTCTGTAGTGCTATGATTCAGTGAGGGACGTTCTGTTCCGTGGTCAGGCTGGCCCTATGGCATAGTCCGCTCTGAGCAGGAACATCGTCCTTGGGGCTTGGTGGGCCAGGACGTGTTCCCCTCCCTCTCCATCCCTCTTCCTTTCTCCCGTGTGCTCTGATCAGATGTGCCCTCTCCCCAGCTGTAGCTTCAGTGCTGTCCTCTGAGGTGCATTCTTCTGGTGGGAAGGGGTATCCACAGTTGGGATCAGGGCTGGCCCCACAGACCTTTCTATTGATTCCCTGCTTCATGCCAGTACATTGTATTCACACCTTGGTGCATCCGATTGAAGCCTGGTCTCTCTCTCCCTCTCCTGTGGCGATATAAACAATACCTTCCCCTTGGGTGGGTTAGTGCCCAGCTCCCCACCTACCCATGTATTTGTTTTTTTCTCTTTCTTTCTCCCTCCTATTTAGATGGCTGCCAGATGAATCCCTGGATTGGGTTTGGCCCCTGCCTCAGTACCGGGACCTCACCCCAGGAATGTATGTATATAGTAGCATTTCCTCTATGCCCCATTCTTTTAAAACTTACTTCAGTGTGCTCATGCTATAGTTGGCCTTTTGTGCTTGGCTTACTTCACTTAGCATGATTTCCTCCAGTTCTACCCATACAGCAATGTGCTTCATGGGTTCATCACTGCTTTTTAGGGATATGCAGTACTCCATTGTATGTATTTACCACAGTTTTCTGATCCATTTGTTTGTTGATGGAAATTTTGGTTGTTTCCAATTCCTTGTGATTATGAGCTGTGCTGTGATGAACATTGGAACACAGATGTCTGACCATGGTTTGTTTCTTGCCTCTTCTGGGTCTATGCCCAGTAGGAGGGTTGCTGGGTCATATGGTAGCTCAAGCTCCATCTGTTTGATATCGCCAAATTGATTTCCATAATGGCTGTACATATCTATGGGTGGATGAGCGCTCCTATCTCACCACAGCTCCTCCAACACTTGTTACTTTCTGATATTTTGTATTGGGCTATCTTTGAGAGTGTAAGGTAGTATCTCATAGTTGTTTTAATTTGTATATCTCTTATGGGTGATGATCGGGAACATTTTCTCATGTTTATTGGCCATTCGGATTTCTGCCCCTGTGAAACTTCTGTTCAGGTCCTTTGCCCACCTCCTTAGTGGGCAGTTAGATTTTTCTTGTTGTAAGCTATCAAAGTATTGTAGATTTTAGTAATAAGGCCTTTGTCTGATGTGTCATTGCTAAAGATGTTTTCCCAGTCTGTGAGCTCTCTTATTATTCTCCTGGTGAATTCTTTTGATGTACACAATATATCCCACTTGTCAATTTGTGACTCCTCTGTATTTGTATCCTTCTCTATTTCCAAAAGCCTATGTATTCCCTGTGCCAAGGTTTGCAGGCTTGTCCCAATTCCTTCATTAATGGCCCTAATAGTTTGAGGTTTTACCTCACAGACCTTGAGGTGGTCTGTGATCGACCTTGAGTTTATTCTTGTGCATGAAGTGCAGTAAGGGTCTTGTTTCATTTTTCTGTATGTATATATCCATTTTTTTTCCAGTACTACATATCGAAGAGGGCATCCACTCTCCATATAATCTTTTTTTTGGTCCTTATCAAAGTCTGTATGCTATTTTTATTTTGGGGTTTTCAGCTCTTTTCCATTGGTCTGAATATCTGTCATTATACTAGTACCACACTGTTTTGACCACTGTGGTTGTATAATACGTGCTAAAGTCAGGTAGAGTAAGCCCTCCCACTTTGTCCTCCTTCTTGAGGAGTTTTCTGCTAATTCTAGGCTTCTTCCCCTTCCATATGAAGTTTGTCATCAGTTGTTTCAATTCTCTGAAGAATGGTGATGGTATTTGTATCGGGTTAGCATTAAACTTGTATAGTGCCTTGGGCAGAAATGACATCTTTACTATATTGAATCTTCCAATTCACGAGCATGGGATGTTCTTCCATTTTGAGCTCCCTCTTGGTTTCTTGTAATAGTGTTCTGTAGTTTTCCTCATACAAATCTTTTGTTTTTTTTATTCAGGTATATCCCTAGATATTTCAATTTGTGCTTGGCTATTGTAAAGGGTACTACCCTTTTAATTGCCTCTTCTGTGGTCTTGTCTGATGTGTATAGCAGTCCAATAGACTTCTGTTTGTTGATCTTGTATCCTGCCACTCTGCCATATTCTTCTATGGCTTCCAATACTTCACTTGCAGAGTTTTGGGGACTTTCAATGTATAAAATCATGTCTGCAAATAACAATAGTTTCTCCTCTTTCTTCCCCAGATGAACACTTTGGTGTCTTTTCTTTGCCTTATGCTGTTAGCTAGGACCTCCAGTACGATGTTAAATAGGAGTAGGGGCAGGTTGCATCCTTGTCTGGTCCCCTTTTTCAGTAGAATTGTTTTTGTCCTTTCTCCATTGATTACCAAGTTGGCTGTTGGTTTTTCATACATAGCTTGTATAATTTGAGGCATTTTCCTTCCATTCTTATCTTCTTGAGTGTCTTAAACAGGAATGGGTGTTGGATCTGTTGAATGCTTTTTCTGCATCTATCGATATTATCATGTGGTTCTTAAAATTTTTCATGTTGATGTGACAAGTAATACTAGTGTTCTTTCATATGTTGAACCATCCCTGCATCCCTGGTATGAATCCCACTTGGTCATGATGAATTATTTGTTTTATATGCTTTTGTATTCTATTGGCCAGTATTTTGTTAAGGATTTTTGCATCGATGTTCATTAGGGATATTGGTCTGTAGTTCTTGTGGGATCTTTACCTGCTTTAGGTATCAGTTATACAGTTATACTAGCTTCGTAGAAAGAGTTTGAGCATTTTCCGTCTTTTTCTGTGTTCTGGAAGAGTTTGTGTAGGATTGGTGTCAGTTCTGCCCTGAATGCTTGGTAGAATTCTCCTGTGAAGCCATCTGTCCTGGGGTATATTTTTGTTGGTGATCCCTTGATAACCTTGTCTATTTCTTCTATTGCTATGGGTCTGTTGAGATTCTTGATGTCCATCAGGGATAGTCTAGGGAGGGATTGTTTTTCCAAGTCTTTGTCCACATCTTCTAAGTTGTTGAATTCATTAGAGTAAAGGCCTTCGTAATAATGTGTAATTATCCTTTTTATTTCATTAGGGTCTGTTGTAATGTTCCCTGTTTCATCCCTCATCCTTGGTATTGAAACTTGTTCCTTCCTTTCTTTGTTATGTTTGTCAGCATTCTATCAATTGTGTTAATCCTTCCAAAGAACCAACTTTTAGGTGCATAATTTTTTTCCAGTTTTCTTGTTTTATATCTTCTGTATCTCAGCCCTGATTTTTATTATTTCTTTATTTTTAAAAAATGGTTTTGGTGAGATGTTTTCTCTTTGTTCCATGTTCTTTCTGCGTTTCTCACATTCATTCTTTAAATTCAAAGTGTTAGGGAATTTACTTTTTTTGAACTTCACTCACTTGAAACTTCCTTAACCATAGTAGTAGCATGGGTATGTTGCCTTATCTCTGTATTCAGTTTCTTCACTGTTTTAGTTGCCTTTTATCCTTTCAGTAGAGGTTTGAGGTTAAAGGTGGTTAGAGCCTCTTTGTTCAAGGCATAGTTAGCTTAGAGAGTCTATGTATAAAATTTAAAATGTCTACATAATACATCATTACTTGGAAGCTCTTACAGTTTTAAAAATTGGTATGCTTAGGTTAAGTTTACTATTTTACTGAATCACTTTCTAGTATGTGAATACTTGGTTCAATAACGTTTCTTTGTTGAAATGTTTCCTTGTTGTTGGTAACTGGCTTGTTTCCTGTAATCTCTTTGGAGGGACAAATTCCTATTTCACAGTTTCTTAGTACAATTACCTAGACCCCAAAAGACAAACAAAACATATTCAAAGAATTTCTCCATGCAGATTAAACTACAAATCAATTCATTAAAGCTTTGGATAAAACTTCTTTCTGTTAAACAGTTTAATTGTTAGTACAGAACACCGACTCATCTGCCCTCTCTCTTACCTCTTCCCACTGAAACTCCTTCGTTACTATATCATTATGTTTGGAAAAGAGGATCACCTACATTATTTCCAAAAACTTGTACTTGTTGCCACACATCAGACCACTTATTTCTGATTTTATACCTGCAATACTTGGACTTCCTGTTGACAAGTCATGGAAGACTTGTTGAGACCTGTAAGAACTCCCTTTCTCTGCTTCACCTTCTGTTGAAGAGACACACTCAGAGAGACGGAGGAGTCACGTTGAGACTGGAGCCAGTGCTGTGATGCTTACATCAGCTTTGGATCAACAAGACTTTGCACCCATGAGTCTGTGAACTTCCTGAATTTTTCATCATTGCATGTGCTGTGTGAGTCTGACAAAGAAATTATGGACTAGTATGAGACTTATGGACTGTTGTCATACTTATGTACTTGACTTCAATATTCAATTCCTCTTTGATATAAAGCTTTCTCTTACACATATGTGAGTCTCAGTGCATTTGTTTCTCTAGTTATCTTGGCCTAGCACACCTGGTTATCAAACAAGTAACACAGACATTCCTATTTTCCCGCTGGCATTCAGATCTGTGCAATTTCAATAAATTTACCAAAATGAAATGGCATGACCTCGTGTTTTAAACATCTTCTCAGAAGCAACATTTAGAATATTTTCCCTAAATCCTTTAGTGTCATGAACTCTGCTGTTGTTGTTAGGTGCTGTCATGACAACAGAATGAAATACTGACCAGTCTTGCACCATCCTCACAGTTATTGCTACGGGTGAGCCCATAGTTGCACCCGCTGCTTTAATTCCTTGGTGATGGTTTCCCCCTTTTTTGCTGATCCTTTATGCTACTAAAAATGATGTCTTTCTCCAGAGATGGTCCCTCCTGACCACATCTCCGAAGTCTGTGAGACAAAGTCTCATCATCCTTCCTTCTATGGAACATTCTGACCATACTTCTTTGGTGTTACAGTGGCTAAGGCCTTGGTTCCTAATTGAAAGGTTGGGACCAATCAGACATTCCACAGGAGAAATATATGGCAGTCTGCTTCCATAAAGATTTCTTTAGCAACATTTTATCATGAGTTGGGAGAGTGGTTTACAAAGCAAATCATCCGTTTTGCTGTCAACAATTCATACACATTTAGTTTCAACTCGTTCCTTGCAATTCCTTCCATGTCCCATCACCTATCCCTCTTCCTCTCTGCATTTCTAACTTTCATTCCTCCTTTTGTTAAAAACTCTCTGAACTTTGTTTTGGGGGTAAATATTGCCCCATTGATCTTAAATGGTTGATTATTGTAACATGAGGGTGAGTGAAGTTCTAGGCCTGAATGGTGACCAATGGCCACAGTCTTCAAAGAAGGTTCCAACATTCTCTATCAGATCAGGAAGTTCAATCTCTTTGAGTTTTGTTCCATGTTTTTCTCCCATGCCACTCTTTATTAGTAATGTGTCAGAGGAGTTTGCTTTTATAAATATTTATGGCATTGGAAACCTTATGAATACATTCTCTGTGCTGTCGGATCCGAATCAACTCAACAACAATGGATGTTTTTTGTAAGCTGCAGAAAGTAGTTAGGGGCCTTTCTGCATACCTTTAATTCTGTAAAGATTTGAAAAGACTCAGAATATCTCTATTTTTAAACTTAAGATATTTGTGCTATCATTCATGCATCCCCAAAGGATTGTGGTGCCACATAATGTATGGTGCTCTTTCATTTGATGTGTTACCTTCCTCACATTGCAGCATATATTTTCTGTACCCATTCCATTAAAATAAAAGGATTTTAGAAGATGGAGAGCCTAACTGATGGTTTGTTTATGTTTTCAAATTGGTTGTTGTTTATATCTAACACTATGTCAATTTCTTCCTGGAGTTATATAAACGTTTTCTATGGGTTTAGTTACTGGATTTTTTTTTGTTTCATAAGACAAACCTCAAAAATGGAAATTGTGGAACCCAGGAAATATGTGGCAGGAAAAATAATTAATTGGTGTGTTTACCTTGTATAAAAAAGTAATTAGGAATGGGATATACAATGCAACCTTTTGTTTTTATTGATATTGTAGGTTGTTAATAAGCCTTCCTTTGATCCTGATGCTGCATTCTTCTTCATATAATCCAGTTTCTCTTATCATTTGCTCAGCATACAGACTGAATAAGTATAAAGAGAGGAGACACAAATCCTGATCCACACCTTTCTTGAAGTGAAACCAGGCAGTAGTCCCTTATTCTATTCATATAACTGACTCTTAATCCATGTACAAGTTCTCTGTGTGTGCACTTCTCCTGATTCACCCTGTCAAATGTCTTGGCACAGTCAATAAAATACAAGTATACATTTTTCTGATATTCTCTGCTTTGAACCAAGGTCCATCTGACATCAACAATGATATCCTTTGTTCCACATCCTCTTCTGAAATGGAAAACTCCTCAGAAGTAGACAACTTCTTCCTACTTTGTTGTCTGTTCTTAGAGTGGAAGTTCTGCTATAACCTGTTCACTTTGGGGGACACTGTTGGTTTTTGAAATACCAGTGATATAGCTTCCAGCATCACAGAAACACACAAGCCACCCAAGTACAACAGACATACAAGTGCTGGGTGGTTAACACAGATACTGGGAAAAGGAAAATATTCTTTCTGTGGTTTTTATATTTTTTGGTCTCACAATAGAGCAAGCATTTTCTGAGCAGCACATGTAACCCTGTTAATAGAAGGATATTTTTATAGTAGTCTATTTAACTCAAATCTGTTTTACCACACCCGCTATAAGAACTATTTATCATAATATATAAATACACATTAAAGTCATTATCTTGGAAGATTTTTGCATATGCTTATGGTTTTTATACCGCCCCCCTTTTTTGGTGGTTTCTATTTTGGATTATCTTTTTAGCTGAATCGTTTATTCTTCATGAAATTCTACACAATCACTAAGGTCAAATGAGCCTAAATCTGTCCTTCTTTTGGGTCAAGTTTATTTCAACATTAGAGGTCATCCATGGTCAAGAGTAAGGCGTAGTTACAAGAGCAGAATGAAAGGCAATAGGGAGAAAACCTATGCCTTTCATCACAATCAGAATATTAAATGCTATGGAGACAGGATCAAGAAGTGAGTCTAAGTGAAGAGCTACAAATACTAGATAATATTCATTGTATGCTCATTGACAACCGGTGATTTTTCAGACTCAAAGTTGGATGTTGTACAAATTTAGAATTCATGAGAATATTTTTGAATGTTCTTCAATCAACTGGATTATGTAATATTCTGTTTAAAGGTTCTGTTTAAGGTGTCAGTATTTTAGCAAATACCCACAACACACACAACACACGCCTGCATATGCACTGCTTTTGCCATTTGCAGTTCTTAATCTGCGATAAATCACAATACCACCTTTCATTTTGTAAATGTTTTTATAACCAGGAAAATGAGCATGTTTCCTAGTTCCAAAGTAATTTTATGGTAATAACCTGGTAAAAATTAAAGATGGGGATTTGTATTCTAGGCACGTTTTCTTTTATTATTATACTGTAACATAAATAGTTGCTTGTTACACCAATCAATACTGTGTCGGCCCAGTGGATTTTAGCATTTTCCTATTTCCTGATGTTTATTCCCTTGCTGCTTTAAATACCATGTCACTAGCCTTCTTCTTTGCTGGCTAATATTTAAAAGAACAGTTTCATCCTATCCTGGACAGACCCATACGACTGTGGCCCTCTTTGAATGACATGCTTGCAGTTCTCCAGGAATTTTAAAATGATTTAACAGAAACATATAAATATTCTGGGTCTAGGAATTATGTAATTGGCTGTTTTCCTGAAGAAGGTAGGCCAAGAAGGCACAGAGAGGGCAAGAGAAGGGTAGTAGACAATTAAGTATATTCACCACAGTGCTGTGCATAGCTGGTCTAACTAGAAACAACCCAAATATGCGTTAACAGTAGAATAGATAAATTGGTATGGGTCACATAATGGGATACAACTGAGCGAGAATTTTAAGAAGTAGCAATATATAGATAAATCTAACAACTACAATGTTGAGTAAAAGGACTTATGCACAAGAGTATAAACTATAGAATCATATATGTGTTATATATAATTTTTAAAAGAACAGACAAAACAAGTTGATTCTATTTGAACTTAGGTGCTTGTGTTTACAAGGGGTTGTTGTGTTGGGACTTCGAGTTTTTTGCTGACAACTTTCCATGCTCATGCATATAGTCACTGTGAACATGCGTTCAACTGAACTTTATGGTTAGTACATTTTGCTTTTGTTTGCTTCACGTCAACAAAACATTTTCATAGAAAACAAGAAACATAAAGGCTGTGATAAGGAGCCGAGAGCAAACGTCCAGTGCTGGATAACATCTTTGCTGACATGGGAAGAATTCTTACACTGGCGGTGTTTTTAGTTACTAAATGAAATAGGTATCGACTCTAATTTAAATGTCACCTGCTTGACACTGTTGTCCTTGCTTTTGGCAACTTCTTAAGAGGAAATCTTAGCTTAGCCCAAATGATACCAGGGAAGAAGCAGGATCAGTTTGTTTAAAGTCCACTTATGATGGTTTTTGCCGCTGTTAGGTGCTGTGGAGTTGGTTCCCACCTGTCGAGACCTATGCACAACAGAAGAAACCTGACTGGTCCTGTGCCATCCCCACATGTGAGCCTGCTGCTGCAACCACTGTGCCACTTCATCTCATTAGGGTTTACCTCTTTTTCATTGTCCCTCTGTTTACCAAGCCTGAATACTTAGATATCGTTTAAAAGCAAAGACATACTTATTAAAACTAATGAGATTAAAAACAGCATAAGTCTATTAGCCTATATTGCCTGGATAATTTGTGATGCATTAATTTTAATTTCTTTGACTAATTTGTCTTTTATGAATATAACTGCACATATGCTCTTTATTTGAAAAATGATATAATCTCTGCTTGGATTAACAATATCAACATATCTCTTAGTAAATGACCAAAGAGGACTTGCTTATTCATAGTTTATGACTTATTGAGTATGAGTGTGTGTCCCACTATTGAAGTTTGCCTGTTTAATTTTGTCATAAAACTGAGGTCAGAGCATTCAATGGCATTTTCATCAAATTATATCTAAGGAACATACAATCAACATGGTTTATGACTGTTGATGTTGGCCTCCATCAACTGATGGAGAGGTAGTCTCGGTCAGGGTTCTCCACTGTAAAGAAGTGATTTTACCCCCATTTCCTCCATGGCTTTTCAAAGGAAGCGGCTGCAAATAGAATCGCCCTCTCCTGTGCACCCGTACTCATATTATCGTAACACAGATTTCTACTTTTTATTTTTAAGAAGAAAGAAATGAAAGGTGTATTAATAGTACAATCAGTACGATCTCTGTTTTGGGTTCGTTCTCCCAAAATATGTGCTGTAAATTCTGACATTTATGCCCAATTATAATCCCGTTATTTAATGGGTTGTCTTTATGATGCTAATGAGCAGGATGAGGACAGGATGTATTTTTTGTCAGTGTCTCCTGAGATGTAAACCCGAAACCCAAACTCCCTGCCAAGTCTGACTCATCGTTATCTTATAGACTTGGTTGAACTTCCCCTGTGGGTTTCTGAGACTGTAATTCTTAACAGAAGCAGAGAGCCTCCCCTTTTCGTGGTCAGGAGCTGATCGGTTCAAATTGCTGACCTTGCAGTTAGCAGCTCAATGGGTAACTCACTAGGCTATTTGGGTGCTTGAGAGATGGGACCTTAAATAATCCAGCACAGTAGAGATGGGAGATATGCAAAACACATGAATATCTCCAAGATACCAGGGCATAGAAACTGAAGAGACACGCACCTTTCCCCACAGCCAGGGAGGGGAAGCCTTCCCTTACTGTCAGCATTCCAAATTTTGATCTCTTATTTCCTAAACTATGAGAAAATAAATTTCTGTTTGTTAAAGTCATCTACTTATGGTATTTTTCTTATAATAGCATTAGATTACTAAGACACATACTAGACACCAGACTCTGATATTTAAAAATTTCTGGCTAATTAGATCTTAATTCTCTAAATCTATTTGAAATATGCTTTAGGATGATCTGTTAAGCATGATTAACACATATTGCTATGTGCCATAAAATAAGCTCAAACTCACAGTGAACTATGTATAACAAAATGAGATGCTGCCTTGACCTGTGCCATGCTCATACTTGTTAAGACTGGCCCTGTCGTTACAGCCAAAGTGTCCATCTGCTTTGTTGAGGGTCTTCTCTGTTTCAACGACCTTCTACTTTAGCTAATCCTTTACCAGGGGCTAGGTTCTCCTGATAACATGTCCAAAGTATGTGAGATAAAGTCTCTCCATTTTTGCTTCTTGGGAACATTCATCCAATGCAATTTGTTGTTTGATTTCTTGACTGCTGCTTCCATGAGCATTGATTGTGCATCAGTTGATTGTGGACTAATGTTTAGATATTGTAAGATGGTGGTACGGGTGTGTCAGATTATTGTATTTGATACAGCAACATAGAAAATGTATTAGTTTTTACAATAAATCTTTGTATTATATATAAAATTTGATGAGTGACATTTTACTAAAGATTTAAATTAGAACAAGACAGGTAGCTCTGCTAAGACAGAGAATTTCATGTTACTTATTTGTGGTGAAATTAGAATACTTGGGGAAAATTCTTTTTTTAAAAAATCATTTTATTAGGGGCTCATACAACTCTTATCACAATCCATACATACATCAATTGTGTAAAGCACATTTGTATATTCATTGCCCTCATCATTCTCAAAACATTTCCTCTCCACTTAAGCCCCCGGCATTAGGTCCTCATTTTCCCCCTCCCTCCCCGCTTCCCCCTCCCTCATGAGCCCTTGATAATTTAGAAATTATTATTTTGTCATATCTTGCCCTGTCCGACGTCTCCCTTCACCTTGGGGAAAATTCTGCATGCCTTAACTGACCACGTGAAGAAGTGATCGTAAATTTTAAAAAAAGTAATTTTATTCGGGGCTCTTACAACATTCCACACAATTGTTTCAAGCCTATTTGAACATATGTTGCCATCATCTTTTTCTAAACATTAACTTTCTATATGACCCCTTGTTATTAGCTCCTCTCCTCCCCACCCCCTCTCACCCTCATGATCCCCTGATAACTCATAAAGTGTCATTGTTTTCATGTCTTGTACGGATCGCTGTATCCCTTCACCCACATTTCTGTTGTTCATCCCCCTGGGTGGGGAGGGCATGGCATGGATTATGCTTTGATCATTGCAATCCGTTTCCTCTTCCTCCTTTTTCCCCTCCTCCCCTCTACCTTCCTGGTATCGCTACTCCCAATTCTGCCCCTGACGGGTTTATCTGACCTAGATTCTGTGTGTCGTGAGCTCTTAACTGTACGAGTGTACATGTTCTGGTCTAGCCAGAACTGAAAGGCAGGGCTGGGGTCATGCTAGTGGGGGGGTGAGGGAGCCTCAAAGAACCAGAGGAATATTGTGGGTTTTATTGGTGCTATACTGTGCCCTGGTTGACTCATCCCTTCCTTGTGACCCTTCTGTGAGGGGATGTCCTATTGTCTTGTGGTCTCTGCTCTGGCGCCCCTCATTCTCAACAATGTTTTTTTCTTTGTTTGTTTTGGGTCTTCTGGTGCCTGTTACCTAATTTGTCAACACTTCATGATCACACAGGTTGGTGTCTTATTCCATGTGGGCTTGCTGCTTTTCTGCTAGATGGCAGCTTGTTTAACTTCAAGCCTTTAGGATCTCAGATGCTTTATCTTTTGATAGTTGGGCACAATCACCTTTCTTCCATTTGCTTGTGCACCCATTCACCCATTTTTTCTTCAGAGATCATTTTGGGAAGGTGAGTATCACAGAATGCCAGGTTGTTAGAACAAAGTGTTCTTGCCTTGAGGGAGGGCTTGAGCAGAGGCCCAGAGTCTGTCCACTTCCTCAATGTATTGTCATATATATATATATACCTAGGCCAATACATCTATTTTTATGAATTAATATATTTCCATAAGTGCACACCTATGTGATCGTAATTTACTTAGGAAAACTGATTCTAAGTTTATTATTTTTTAAAGATTATTTTATTGGGGGCTCTTTCAGCTCTTATAACAATCCATATATCAATTGCATCTAGCATATTTGTACATATGTTGCCATCTTTATTTTCTAAACATTGACATTCTATTTGAGCCCTT
>NW_022103906.1:50904031-50926454 GCF_000313985.2 Echinops telfairi | reverse complement strand
GGCAGTAATGACAGAGCATGCGCTGTTACGCAAAAACCGCGATAGAGTGAAGCCGCGGAAGTCGAAGCGCGAAGTGGCGAGGGTTCACTGTACATACTTTCAGATATTACATATAGTTCTAAATCCATATGTAAAAGATCTATTATATATATTTAGTTATACTTTTAAATAAATAGATAAGTATATTATGGTAGTTACATAATCTGTTGTCAATTTGAGACTTATGAGTGAAGGGGTAGAGTTTAGCCTGTCAATGAGGTCACAGCTTGATTCCTTTGGAGGTGCTAAGAAGGTAAATAGCCCATTGGAGGCGGGACACATGATCTGTTTCTGTGAGACATTCTTGTTGACAAGCCACATAGAGACAGGCTGATGGCAGCCAGAGCTTTGGAGCAGGAGAAGCCACGGGAGACCCCTGCCAATGCTGAGATTCTTACACCACCACTGCATCCACAAGGCTTTCCACCCACTGGCCTGTGATTGTCCTGCATTCAGCATCATTGTATGAGTTTCATGAATCTGAAGAGGACATTATAGATTAGTATCAGACATATGTGCTATTATTGGGCTTATGGACTTGATCTGGACTGGGCTGGGATGTTTCCTCAGTATTCAATTGCTCTTGTATATAAACCTCTTTCTTATACAAATATGTGTGTTTATGAATTTGTTTCTCTAGTCAACCCGGACTAACACATATATATGTTACACATATAATACTCATATATGTATATATATGTACTGCTAAAGATTTATTATCATGGAACCCCATGGACGTACTTCTACTCTGTCCTACAGACTCATCATGAGTTGAAATGGGCTCAATGGCAGTGGCTTTGGTTTTTAGGAAATGCAGTGGGAATTATTGTGTAAAAATTCAAGAAAAAGTGCCATGCATTCTGCTATGTCGTAAACTGGAGCATAAAATGAAAATAATTTTTATACACGTACACATTTAAAAAATCACAATTAATCACTGTAATAATCATTCACAACTGAATAACATAATCCTATCTGAATCTCCTATCACCTTCTTTTATACAGAGCAAACATAAAAAAGTACATCCAATCTGCAAGTTTTCACCAAGTTGTTTGGTGGGAATTATAAAAACTATTGCTAGAAGCTACCACTTGTCTGTCAGCTTGGTGAAACCTTGCAGATTGGATGTATTTTCACTTTTTCATGATGGCTCTGGGTAAAAGAAGGTGAGGGGAGATTCTGTCTATGTATAAAAATTATTTTCATTTTTATGCTTCAGAAGTCCATATGATGTTGATGGGATCAAGCCTTCAGGACCTTCTTTTGCTGATAAGGAATGATTCAATATGAGAAGAAAGAGGTGTAACAATCTATTAATAATTGGAATATACAATTTCAGAATCTAGGAAAATGAGAAGTTGTCAAAAATAAAATGAAATTCATAAAGATCAGTATTTTATGTTACTGATATGTTGAAATGCAATGGTAACAGCCATTTTGAATCATATAGTCATATTTGAAAATATGACCCATTTCAGAGGAATAACATGAAAGTCATCATCAAAAAGAACATATCAAAAACGATTTTGCTATCTGTGATAGGATGATATTTATCTGCATACAAAGAAATCCAGTTAATACAAATACAATTTAAATGTATGCACCGATCAATAAAGCTCATGATGAAAAATTTTGCCAATGGATTAAATAAACAATGAAGCTGCATTGATAATTGTTGGCAACTGGAAGAAAAAAGCTGGAAACCAAGAGAGAGGAGTAGCAGTTGGAAAATATGGTTTTGGAGATAGAAACAAAGCTGGTGATCATATGATAGAATTCTGCAAGACCAAGGATGTCTTCATTGCCAATGTCTTTTTTCCACAACATATTTGACTATGCATGTGGACTTCTCTAGATGGACTAAACAGAAATCAGAGTGACTACGTACATAAGTGGGAAGAGACAACAAAGAAGCTCACTACCAGCAGTTCAAATAAGGTAAAAGTGCCTACTCTAGAACAGACCCGTAGCTGCTCAGGCTGATGCTAAAAGAAATTAAAACAATTCCACCAGAGTCAAAAAATGACCTTGACTATAACCCACCTGAATTCTGAGGACGTCTCAAGGACAGATTTGATGCATCGAATATTAATGAAAGAAAAATTGATGAGCTGTGCGATGATATGAAGAACATCATCCATGAAGAAGATAAAGGGTCATGGAAAGGACAGGAGGGAGAGAAACTATCAAAGTGGATGGCAGAAGATACTCTGAAACTTGCTCTAATCGTAACAGAGCAGGTAAGACAAGAGATGGATAGAAATTTTCAAAGGGCAGCTCCAGACGATAAAGTAGTATAAGGAAACGTGCAAACACCAGAGTTAGACAATCAAAAGGAAGAACATACCCAGGATATCTTAAACTGAGAGAGCTCCTCCAAGGAGCAAGCCTTGCATTTTAATATTGAAAGCAAAATATTGAATGGTGCAGGAAGCATCAAAAGAACATGGAAAGAATACAGAGTCAGTCTATCATAAAAAACTCACATTTCAAGAGGTAGCATGTGAACAAAAATTAGTGGAACTGAAATAAGAAGTGCAAGGTGTGCAGAAGGCATTAGACAAAAACAAGGCTCTAGGAATTTATGGAATACCAACTGAAGTGTTTCAAAAGCTGATGAAGAACTTATTTGTCTGTGCAAGATTTTGCCTAACTGACTAGAAGAGATCCATATTTGAACTCCTTCCAAAGAAAGATAACCCCAAAGAATGCTCAAATTATAGAACAATATCATTGATATCACATGCAAGTAAACTTTTGCTGAAGATCTTTCAACAATAGTTGCAGCACACATCGACAGGGAGTTGCCAGAGGTTCAGGCCAGTTTCAGAAGAGGACATGGAACAAGAGATATCATTGCCGATATCAGATGGATCTTGGATAAAAGCAGAGAATACCAGAAAGATGTTTACTTGTGTATTATTGATTATGCAAAACTATTTAATTCTATGGATCATAATAAACTATGGATATACTTGAGAAGAATGGGAACTTCAGAACAATTAATTGTGTTTATGTGAGACATGTATATGGATCAAGAGAAAGTTGTGTGAACAGAACTAGGGAATACTACAAGGTTTAAAATTTGGAAAGGCTCTGTTGCGTGACCCCAGCATCTTGCCTCGGTGTGGTGGGGTCAGGAAGGGCACAATTCCTGCTGTGTGTCTCCAATGTTATCCCCCGTGGTGCTATGGGTCAGTGAGGAACATCATGTCTTGTGGTGGGACCGGCCCTATGGTCCTCTCTGTGCATTGGCTGCTCTGAACAGAGCAGCAAGGGGAGCAGAGCAATGAAGTCCCCAGGGAACACCAAAAGTAGACTGTGGGCAGGGCATGGCACCCCATCAGACTTGACTGGAAAACACTCATAAAGGACAGCAAATAGACCTTGAACTATTTATAGGCTTTTCTTTTTTTTTTTGTCATTAGCTTTTTGTTGTTGTTGTTGTAGCTATTGTCTTATTTTCTATTGTTGCTTGGTCTTGTATTTGTGCATATTGTTGTCTCTGCACAACAATATGCAGGATAAACAAGCTGGAAGAGAGAACAATAGGACAACAGTTCCAGGGGAGACATGAGAGAGGGGGAGGTGGGGAAAGGAAGTGGGTGTTAACAAACCCAGGAACAAAGGAACAACAAGTGAAGGAAAATCAATGGCAAGGAAGGTGTAGGAGGTCTGATAGGGCTTGATCAAGGACAATGTAGCCGTGAGGAATTACTGAAACCCAAATGAAGGCTGAACATGATAGTGGGACAAGAGAAAACTAAAAGGAAATAGAGGAAAGAACTAGGAGGCCAAGGGCATTTATGGAGATCTAAATACAGGCAAGTACATATGTAAATATATTTATATATGCATATGGGGAAACAGATCTATGTGTATATATTTATAGATTTAGTTTTAAGGTAGTTGATGGACATTGGGCCTCTACTCAAGTACACCCTCAACACAAGAACACTTAGTTTTAATAATCCGGCACTGTGAGATGCTCACCTTCCTGACACAATTGCTGAAGACAAAGCAGATACATAAGCAAATGTGGTGAAGAAAGCTGATGGTGCCCGGTTATCAAAAGACATAGCATATAGATATAGATATAGCATATAGATAGAGATAAACAACCGACCTTCTAGCTGAGAAACAACAAAGCCCACATGGAAGAAGCACACCAGCCTGTATAATCATGAGGTGTCGATGGGATCAGGTATCAGGCATCAAAGACCCAGAGCAAAAAATCATAATTTGAATGAGGGGGGCAGTGTGGAGTGGAGGCCCAAACCCAATCTGTTAGCAACTGGACATCCCCTTACAGAAGGGCCATGGGGAGAAGATGGGCCAGTCAGGGTACAGTATAGCACGGATGAAACATACAGCTTTCCTTTGGTTCTTTAATGCCTCCTTACCCCCACTATCATGACCCTGATTCTACCTTACAAATCTGGCTAGACCAGAGCATGTACACAGGTACAGATAAGAACTGGAAACACAGGGAATACAGGACAGATAAACTCCTTGGGACCAATATTGAAAGGAGCCATATTAGGAGGGTAAGGGGAAGGTGGGGGGAGGAAGAGGGGACCGATCACAATGACCTATAACCCCCTCCCAGGGGGATGGACAACACACAAGGAGGTAAAGGGAGACATCGGGCAGTGCAAGATATGAAAAAATAATAATTTATAAATTATAAAGGGTCCATGAGGGAGGGAGGGAGAGGAAAAAAATTGAGGAACTGATACCAAGACCTCAAGTTGAAAGAAAATGCTTTGAAAACGATGATGGCAATATAGGCACAAATGTGCTTGACACAATGGATGTATGTATGGATTGTGATAAGAGTTGTATGAGCCCCCAATAAAATAATTTTTAAAAATTTAGAAAAGCATGCTTTTCCCCATACTTATTCACTCCATTTGCTGAGCAAATAATCAGAGAAGCTAGATTATATAAAGAAGAATGTTGTATTAGGATTGGAGGAAGGCTTATTAACAACCTGTGATATGCAGGTTATAAAACTTTGCTTGATGAAAGTGAGAACTTGAAGCACTTGCTGATGAAGGTCAAAGACGGCAGCATTCAAT
Organism: Echinops telfairi; assembly: GCF_000313985.2. Lineage (NCBI taxonomy): Eukaryota > Metazoa > Chordata > Mammalia > Afrosoricida > Tenrecidae > Echinops > Echinops telfairi. Next base: position 50,921,333 of record NW_022103906.1, on the reverse strand, counting down.
ATGGATTACAAATTAATATAAAAAGAAAAATGTTCACAGCTGAATCCGTTTGTAAAATCATGGTAAATGGAGAAAACGGTTGAGGTTTTGAAGGATTTCATCTTGTTTGGATCTACAATCAATGCTCTTGGAAGCAGCAGTCAAGTAATCCATCAACTCAAGTTTCTTAGGCTAAATCGCAGGCACAAGACCTCGTGAAAGTGTTGAAGGCAAGGTTGTTACTTTGAGAGTTAAGGTGCTCCTTATGAAAATACCTAAACCATGGTCTTTTCAATTGCCTTATATACATGTAAAAGATGGACATTGAATAAGGAAGACCGAGAAAAATCATCCATTTGAATGATGGTACTGGCAAAGAATATTGAAAGTACCATGAACTTCTAAAAGAACAAACAAATCTGTCCTGAACCAAGTACTGTACAGCCAGAATGCTCCTTAGAAGCAAGGATGGAGAGACTTCATCTCACATACTTTGGGCATGCTATCAGGAGAGACCAATCCCTGGAAAAGGACATCATGCTTGGTCAAGTAGAGGGTCAGCAAAATAGCAAAGTAAAATGGCTTTCTCCTGGTCACTTGGTTCAGGTGTGTCTGAGCACAGTCTAGGAAAGTGGTCTGTTTTCCTTCAAGACTGTATCCTTTAGAATAGTGATAGACTGCTTTATTCCAGGCATCCTTTTGGTCCTGAAATTGCAGAGAGCAAGACAAATATCCCATGCTCAAGGAAGTTATGAATACTCTATCATTTATTTTAAAGTGAAGCAAACTGGACAAATTTGGAAACCTCTGCTCTAGTGCTTTTTGATATGTATGGACAGGTGAAGCTCAGGGTAGGGTGAGGATGGGAGGCAAGACAATAAATACATACTTTTCACAAAAGATGTTTTCAATCTACCATGTTCTATAACAAATTAATGTGATAGTATGATTTAGAGTGAAGGATCTTTAGATCAGGTTGTGAGTGAGGTCTTCTCAGGTGAAGTAGCATTTTAGCTGAGACCTAAGAAGGCTGGTGGCAGCCAGCAAAAAGCCAGCATGACTGTACTACCTGGTTCATTTTTCAGCTGAGTTTCATGTCAGGCCTTGGTGACCCAGTCCTCACATTATAAATTACCTCGACTTTATATTCTATCTTCTCCAGCATACAGCATACTTACTACATAGCTCACATCAGAAGGACCTAGGTCAGAAAAGTCACTAAGTGAATTGGATTTTCCCTTAAACATACCTATTATACAATAAAAAACTAATATACTCCTTTGGACTTAAAGCTGTAACATGCTAGGGAGAGAAGAAAAGGAGGCCTGCTACTCCAGGGTCGTCAACTGGAAGTCATCAGACCTTAGTTAAAATCTCTTACTTTTGAGGGTGCTCAAATATAGGCAACTTAAAACGACCACACATTTGCCATTTTTATCTTTTCTTAGTTTTAAAAGACATGTCTTAATTCTGCAGCTAATTCTCCTGTAGAAAACAAGTGTTTCCTAACTTTGTTTCCTGTGTCTAATCTCCTTGTTTTCATAAACAGGATTCAGTCACTTAGATTTTTAATATGTTTATGTGAACATTCCTTGTGTTTTAGTCTAAAAAGCTTTTCCATATATGAATATCCCCTTCATCCCGAAAGTACTTTAAATTCTGTACCATTGCCTAGTTTGATACTATTATTAGAATTACCAAAGGCCATATAAAGTTTACTTACATAACCTCTCAAAAATCTGATAATGGTGCCATTAAAGTAGGACAGGGAAATACATGAACCTTGGATGCACGAATGGATTTAAAACTGGCAATTAATGATACGCCCTAACCTAAGAACAATCCCTTCTTATGATGCAGCCCTGTTTGATACTTAGCCTCATGGAGGGACCATTGAAGGTATGGATGCTATAGCAAAGTGTGGCAAAAAGGCAGATGGTGCTGGGCTATCAGAAAGAATAATGCCTGGGGCCTAAAAAGCTTATCTTAAAACAAGCAGCCATGTAAATGAGGTGTCAGTTAAGGCCACAGGGAAGAAGCACAGCAGCTTGTGTCATACAAAAAACAATAAACAAAACCAGAGTCACTGCCACTGCTTACTGTGGTGCTGATTCATAGTGACCCTATAGGGCAGGATAGAACTGCCCTTGTGAGTTTCTAAGACTGCAACTCTTTAAGATAATAGAAAGTCCTGTCTTTCTCCTGAAGATCAGCTGGTGGTTGCAAATTGCTAACCTTGCAGTTAGCAGCCCAACATGTAACCACTACTCCACCAGAATTAGTGTGATACAAGATTGTAAATAATAAAATCCAAGATCAGAGGAGAGAACAGCATGAGAGCTTAAATTCTGAGCACCTGCTTTTTGGAAGAAGGCTATAGAAGACAGTGAAAACCCTAAATCCATTTGCAGATCCCCCCAGCATTAAGTCTCCATTGAATTCCCTCAGGATCATTGTCTTGGGATATGAATGGTCTTGCCCTTGACAGAATCCATCAGAATGTGAATTAATAAATGATTGTACAATTCTTGATATGATTGAACAATAGAATTGTGTGCTATGTGGATTATGTGCCAATAAAACAAAAAAAGTGAATAAAAACAAGTTAAATTTTAACATCTTATCATTTGTTTTCCCTTTTTATTAATTTTTAATTTGTTGTAGTCTTCATTATGCCATATAGTCCAGGTAGATGAGAGAAACAAATCTAAGGAGACATATGTTTATGAGAACTTTATATACAGAGTAATTGTACATTAAGAAAACTTCACTGCCTAGTCCAGATCAAGTCCATAAGTCCAATATTAGCCCATATGTCCGATACCAATCTATAAAGTCCTCTTCAGACTGACAAAACACAAGCAATGATGCCAAATGCAGGAAGATCACAGGCCAGTGGGTGGGAAGTCTGTGGATCCAGTGGCATGTATGCATCTCAACACTGGCAGGGGTCTCCACGTGGCTCCTCCTGCTCAGGGCACGAGCGTATATCCATGTGTCTTGTCAGCTGCAATGTCTCCCAGGGAGTAAGCCTGTGTCCCTCCTCCAGTGAGTTATTTATCTCCTTAGCACTTCCAAATGAGGACATCAAGCTGTGACTTGATAGAAGGCTAAACTCCACCCCTTTATTCTTCAGTTCAAATTGACATGTAACTCCCACACATTATTTTCTACTTTCTTTTGGTTTGAATTTTTTTTTTGTACTTTATTTTGTTATTATTTGGGGTGTGTGTGATATTTTGTATGGTTTGTCTTTGTATGACATATCCAATATAGGTAAATTTATAGAGATAGTAACTAGAATAATAGCGTCTTAGGGTTGTGGGAGGGGAAGATGGGGGCAAATAAGGAACTGATAACGAGTATAAAAATGAATAACATGTTTAAAAATTTTATTGTTGTAATGATTGCAGGGCTGTTTTTAATATATGCACCATTAAATTATATGGTATGTGAATGATGTGTTAATAAAACAAACATAAATAATAATAAATAAAACTGTCATAGGTAGGTTTATTGTGTCAACCTGGCCAATGAACACATGTGGGAATAACTGTAGGGTGGAGAGGGAACTAGCTCGGTGAGCCTCGCCTTTCTTGTCTCTTGCTCTTTGATGATCAGATCAGTGTGTGGCTACTTTAGCTTGTTCTCTGCCTCAATTTTCAAGGTACACTACCTGTGGGACACCTAACCCATGGACTGTGTTGCTCTAGTTTGAAGTTCCTTCAAGACCTGCTTTGCCACGCTACTGGAGTATATATCTGCTTGAGCTGGGGGACTGTCAGACCCTGTCTTCTGGCTGACTGTTGGTGACCTGCCAGCTGTAGCTGTCTCATGGAAGTGAGATGCACTAAGCCATTTTTACTGCTCTATAGACTAATTAGGTGTTTATTTCTTATGTTATATATATCAATCTATCTATATAAATATATATAAGATCATAAGTGTCCTGGTTTTGTTTCTCTAGAGAACCCTGTCTAACATAATAACCCACCCCAAAAGTAATAATATAGACTCCCCCTGACCTTAACTGCTCTCCAAAAGCCAGGATGAGCCCTCCACACTTGCTAACAAGGGAGCTTGTTGGACTGAGGGAGTCTGATGCTGTGGGAGGAGCAGAAGGAACCCAGACATCAAGAGAATGTGGTCTACAAGAGGCTAGGGAAGTTGGCAGGGGTTAGATCTTGTTGATCCTGATAGACTCTTTGGAATCTCTACATTTGATCTACATATTAAGAAGAAACAGAACTTCCTTCCAACTGTACAATCTGGTAATTTTACATTTATTTGGCATAATTGTTCCAATTAATAAGAAAAATAATGTTCAAAATGTCTAGATTTGTTTCTTTACTTTTATGAACCGCTTCACATGTTAAGGGTATCATTACCGGGGACTCAATGAGTCAAATGATGTTACAGGACATGTGTATGACAGAAAAGAAAGCAGAATGCTAAGTGATTTCACTCGAGGACAAGCTGTCACCAATTTTTTTTAACCCTATACTAGTGAAAGGTATGGGTAGCATTGTGTCCCCTCCCCCCCAAAATATTCTGTACTTGTAAATGTGTCCTTGTTTAGAAAGAGAGTCCCTTAAAGTGTAATTTGTTACTATTAGGTCATACTGGACCAGGGTGGATCTTCAGTGCAATGACTCTAATGACTGGGTCCTTATAATGGTGCCGAGCAGACATAGGCATAGACAGGAGACCACCATATGAAGAGGGTTAGAGATCAGAGGGATGTGCATTAGTCAAGGAACTCTGAGGCTTGCGGGCAACTCCAGAAATTAGGAGAAAGGGCATGGAAGAGCAGGTCCCTGCAGACCTTCAGAGTCAACCTTGCTGACACCTGGATTTCATACTTCTAACCCCTCGAACTATTAGAAAATAAATTTCTGTTGTTTTTAGGCTTCAGGACTTTGTTACAGAAACCTCAAGAATCTAATTGACAGGTTTATTTAGATTGACTTTGAAAAGGCCAGGCTCTTTGGGGGAAGGAAGAACACTCTTATATCACTGTTTTCCCTTTCTTGAATTTGGGGCAACGTCTGTAGTTACATGTTGGTAGGCAATTTTAAAAAAATACAGTATGCAGATTAAGAAAAAAAGCAGTCCAAATTTCTACAATATATGCAAACAACCATTCTTTTAAAAATGTTATGCGTATATTTTAACAGGCAATATTTCTCCTCTATGATTAAAAGGTTTCTCATGAAAAATTCCATTTAGGATTTTTGTGTCAATTAGGCTTTAGGAACTAGGTGAGTCCATTCTTGTTGTTGTTTGGTTGGTTAAGCTAGCACAGTGAGAAGACAATGCATTTGTCTCTCCTGTCCTGAACTATCAGGAAAGATAAATGGTCTCTCTTTAGATGCCTTGTCAGCACTAAAGAAGTGCAATAGTGACTTTTCACTCCATTAGGTGGTGGTAGAGTCTCTACAGGAAATTGATATTTCTCATGTACTCACAGGAAATACTGTTTTCAGTGGCAGTGACAGGAAAAAGCAGTCCATTTACAAGAAGGCAGCAATCTAAGCAGAACTGACACTGGAAAACATGACTAAATTTGACACGGCACACACTTAACCATATAGTCAGCCATGTTGAAGCTCATTGTTATGATAAGGCATCAGTGAAATTTGACATTTAAACTGTTTCTTTCCCATAGTGGCAGAAAATCAGAACTACTTGCGAATGCTTTCATCCTTTCCTTTTAAAACTGTGCAAATAAATGCCTGTGCCTGTTCCTCAGATTCTGATGCAAAGTTCTTGGGTGAGAGCTGGGCACCTAGATTTTTTTAAAAAGTTCTACACCAGAGAGGGTCCCCTGTCCTCGAGGCTTCCTGTGAGCCAGCATGGACCTGACAGCGGAGAGTCAGGTTTGCTTCTCTCAAGTGAAGCAGGTTTTAGTAGCACTCTAAGTAGAGCATAAAAGGTATGAAAAGACTAAAGACTTCTGACAGCCTGGTACTGGGGCACTTGAACAGATGGTCTTAAACACTGAACACTTAAACGGTTTTATGTTTAGATCCTGGCAATTACAGATGAGTCATCAGATGTGCCCAGGATGCTAGTCAGAGGAACTGGAAATGGCTGCTGTAGATGGAATTAAGTGAGCTTCACATAGCATATGTCAACCCATTGAGGTCCACTGGATGCTGACTCATAATAACCTTAAAGGGCCTGATAGGACTATAGGACCCTATAGAACTGCTTCATAGGGGTTCCAAGGCTAGACATTTTTATGCACGCACACTGCTCCATTGTTCTCATGTCACAGCTGGGGCATTGGAGCTGTCAACTTTTCCAAACCAAACTCATGGACATCAAGTTGTTTCTGGTTCACAGAGACCCTCTAAGATCAAGCAGAACCACCCATCTGGGTTTCCGACACTGTAATCCTTACAGGAGTGGAAAGTCTCATCTTTTCTCCCAACGAGCTGCTGACAGTTTTGAACTGCTGATCCTGCAGTTAGCAGTCTAATGCATAGCCCACTATGCCCCTAGGGCTCTCTGTGCTACTAGGACTACCCAAAGTAGTAGGTCAGGCAATAGGAGGTATGCTTATAAAAACACACACCATTTGTTTACAACAATCTGCTGATTTTTACCTGTTTCATCACGGATCTGATGAAATATTTATCTCACTGTATCAAATGTTAGCTACATAATAGTAATTATTTTATTGCTTAGATGAATCTGACGCTGATTTTTTGAGAATCATAAAAGCTGCTTGTAGTGCAGCTGCATGATTTCATAAACACTTGTTGAATATTGTATCTTTTTTTGGTACTATGGTCTTTGTTCTAGAACAATGGCATCGCTAAGAAGTTTGGGAGTGTTTGGACCTTGTCATTACAGTGACACCAACATTGCTATTTATACATTTTTTTTATATACTATTTCTGTAGAAATTCATTACTTTTATTAAAGACATTTTTGTTGTTAGTTATAACAACGAAACCACTTTTTGTAAGCCTAACCTGCATGTGTCAGCCTACCTAAAAGGCTAAAGTTTAAGGCAGATTTACTTGTTGAGCCTTGTAGCGTGCTCTAGCGAGCTGTCATTCTTACCCAGTTGCAACAATGCTTTGAACACGGTTCTGACTGCACACATGACCAACACCCGCTGCTGTTTTTTTTTCTGGCTAATGGTTTTACTTTATTTTATTTTTTCTGGCTAATTTTTTAAAAAGCCCTGATTTTGCCAAATTTTCTGATGTCTTAGCATAATATAATGGTAATTGTTATTTGATTGCTAACTACCACAACATCATCTTCCAATATCAATCAAATTTTAGAGTTTTCAGGATAATTTAAAGAAGATAAAAAAATGGCTCTGCTCTGTGATTAATAATGTAACTAATGATGTGATTCAATTTAGAAAAAATTTCAAAGCCTTTTTGTTGTATTCCTAAAAGCTAAGAAATATGATATTGAAACAATTTACTACTTTATTGGAAGGGCAAATAGATGAGAATCATTACTAAGGATCCTGTGTGAGCTGGTCTGGGAGGAGAGTTACAGAGGAGGGTGGTAACACTAAGCGCTATTGCACTGGGTGACACCTGACTTGTATGTGCAGGGGAACTGATACAACCAGAAACAGAACAGTCAGCTCAATTGAAAGGATACCCTTTGCGGGTATGGAAGTGTAGTGGATGACGAATGGAGGAAGGTACTTCAGAGAGCAGATCTACAGCTTCAGAAAACACAGAAGGGTGCTTGCACACACGAAAGCATATCTCGATATTATGTACTACTTGCTACTCAAAGTGATAAGATGTTTTATTGTTGCTTTTGTCACTGACAGGCTATGCCAATACTGAGGTTGATAGTCTTTCATCATTCCATCATTAGATTCACTTGAAGTTATCAAATGGGCCACAGCAGATCGGCTACAAGTGAAAACTAGAAAGCCCCTCTGATGGTATCAACATATCGGCTATTTATTTTCTTTAGCTCTGATACAGGAGGATGCTATTGTTACCATAGGCTGAGTTGTAGAAAACATAAGACCGTTCCTATTATTGTTCTTTATGTGGTCAGACCGTGACGTGCAGCAGCCACCCAGTCACTGGGGCTGAATTGCCTTGGACTGAGCCCTAGTTCCAGCCCCACTGCTGAAGGCTCTTGGGTAACTGTGCAATTCTCTGTGTTTCAGATAACCCACCGTTCGAGTTAAGGTAATAGTACCTATCCCAGATTGCTGATGTGAGAACTCACAATAAGTGAATGTATTAATCATTGCTATTCTATGAGCACATAAAATATACATTTCAAATGCATTAAAATAATATTTTCTCCTTTAATTTTCTCCTCTATGATTTGAAATGAGGAACAGCAAGATTTGACATATTATTTACTCCATGCATTCTGAAAAGTCAGCACTCATGCAAAAATTAAGTTTGGAGGCCTGAGCTCAAAGAGAAGATGAGGAATATGCTACTGCTAGGTGGGCAGGCTGCTAGATGGAATCAATAAAAACATCACCCACCAAAGAGAGCTTAGGATAAATATAGGCATTCATTTTAGCATGACACTCATTCTTCAAATATTTACTAAAGCCTTGAATAAACCAAAACTCGGTTGGTCAGTGAGAGAGAAGAGAGAAAAAAGATTAATAGACAAAGACTTTACTGAATATAGTTATGTACTAAAAAAAAAAGAAGATTCTATTTCCTGATCATCTGCTAAATTTTAAAGTTTGAGCGAAGGAACACGCTGAACCTAAATAACGTGACTATAAAACCTTGACTTTATCATTCAATAAAATAAACATGCACATTATAGAAGACCGAAATGTAAACGGATTACAAAGAAAGGTATGGGTATCATTTACATTATAATTAGAGCAAAACACCCAAGTTGTCTATCTGTGAGTTCATTCCTACCACAGTGCCCCCACGGAATTATGTTGGTTGTAATCTTCAAGGAAACAGATCGCTAGACCTTTCTTCCTTGGTGTGCTGCTGGTCCAGCTGCCAAACTTTAGATCACTGGCTGATGATAAATCACCCGTGCCACCCACAACAAAAACAAAAAAAGCAAAGGACCAGTTGCCCTCCAGTTGATGCTGGCTCTGAGAGACCTTATTGGGCAGAGTGGCCCTGCCCCATAGCGTTTACAAAGTTGTCATCCTTAGGGGAACACACTATGGCGGCCTCTTTCTCTCATGGAGTGATTGGTGAGTTCAAACGCTGATCTCTCACTCAATGGCTTAGCTCTTGAAGTCTGCACTTCTATGGTCCCTGGCTCGACCCACTGCCATCGAGTCGAATTTGACTCACGGTGACGCTGTATAGCAGGGTTTCTGAAGCTGCATATGCTTATGGGAAAAGATAGTTTCATCTTTCTCCTGTGAGCTCCTGGTGGGTTTGAACCTTTTGATTAGCAGTCTGTGCTAGGCCATGCTGTCTAGAAAGACAGACCAGTGACACTCATCTATGTACAAGAAAGCACTTTACATAAAGAAGTAACTTTACATCAGGGAGGCCACCCCACCCCAGTCCATCTCAAGTCCATTGATCTGAAGCTAGGGAGTCCTCTTCAGACTCACAGAGCTGCCGACGCGTGACCCAGACAGGAAGCCGGGAACGGAGGTAACAGACTGGCTGATGAAGAGTCCGGTGGATCCTAGGTCAGTGGAGCGTGGCAGGGCGTGGCAGCCATCGCGGTGGGGTAGCCACATGGGGCTGCCCCTGAAGGCAGACACAGAGTCCCATGAAGAGGAAGGCAAAGTGACAGAGGCAGTTCCCAGAGCCCCTGGCTTTCACAGGGAAGACCACACCCCCAAGGAGGTGTCATCCAGCTACTGTTTGATGGTCAGTTTTGACTCCACCCTCGTCAGGAGTGGCTCATTGACAAAATCACCCAACTACCACACCGTCCAACGCTTATACAGCAGTACCGCTGGGATCTCTGATTATATCACTATGGGATAAATGCTGCATACTTTACGGAAGATTTTTCAGGTAGAATTTAATACTGGCAATTGGAATTTCAATGTAAACATATATCTGAAGCTTATCTTGGTTGTATTATTAAGTAGTGTGTTTAATGACATTTTTTTTTCAAATCTTCGATGTAAACATGAAAGTTAACGGCTGATTAATATTCCAGTATGGCTCTCCTTCATAATTACTTATATTTTTCTGGACATTTAGGCTTTTATGTTTTTGCCACGATCAATCTAATTTCAGTGAGCATTCTTTTATGCATTTTTAAGTCTCATTTATCGTCGTTACCTTAGATAGATTTCTAGACTGGCGTTGCAGCTCAAAAGGGGCTGCATATTTTGAAATCCTTGAGCGGACTGATTGACTTGCTTTGCTATACTTCGTGGCAGTTCATATGCACACCAACAGTTTTTAGGAAATCATGATGTCGACTGAAGTGAATGATGATAGCAGATGTTACACATTTTCAGAATATTTGTAATTTAACAGAAGCATGTATATAGTTACCATTCAATTTGTATATCTTGAATTATTATGTGGATTTCATTTTGAGTTGGTTTATGCTGGTGTGCCTCATTTTTACAATTTTCTTTTCTTCCTGTGTTTGCCTGTTTTTCATTTTGGACATTCAAGTTTTTATTGTACATATAATAATAAACTGCCATTTCCCCCCTCAATATTCATTTACCTCTTGTCTTGGTTATCTAGTGCTGCCATAACAAAAAGTACCATAAGGAGGCAGCGTTAAACAACAGAGTTGATTGTCTGAACTTTCAAACAGGGACTTCCAAATCAAGGCATTGGCTCTAAGGCAGGGTCTTCCTTTGTCGGTGGCTTCAGGGATTCCCATGAGTCCCTTGATCTCTGACATCCCTCGTGTGTGTCTGCTCAGTTCTTTTTAGGACATGCATGAATGATGAGGTTTATGATTCACCCTGCTCTTGTATGAGTGTATTAACATAATAAAATAAAACCTCTACTTACCTGAACAGGGTCATATTGACATATAGAGCTTAAGACCTCTACATTAAGGGTTAGGGTGTGCAAAATGAAAGGGATAGAATTATCTATCTATCTATCTATCTATCTATCTATCTATCTATCTATCTATCATCTATCTATCATCTATTCCAGCTAAGGATTGTATTTCCCAGTCTTTTTTATAACTGAATTCTGGCCAATGCTGTGAATTAAATTGGACTGCTAACTCTTGGTTATGCTTTAAAAGAGAAAATATGGCCCTTCCTTCACATTCCCGCCCTCTTTCTTGCTTTCTGGAACTGAGGTGTGATACTGGAAAATAGAGCATCTGTCTTCGGTTCTAGATGGAAAACATCTTATAGATTAATCAGCCACAGACAGATACTGTTTGTGCTCCCAAAGGCTTAGCAGAGAAGAGTCACCATACTTAATTCGAGAGATCAAAAAGATACTTATTGTACTTAAGACTGACCTGGCTAACTTTAGGCATCCAAAGAAAGGCTTGAACTAATACAAGAATTGGTGAAATATTTGGAAGCAGGCTGCCTAAATAGAATTATGAAATTTGAGACACGGCTGCCTTAATGATCAGGTGGCAGCAGGCAGAGCATAGGTATTGCAGCCGGAAAATTGGTGATCTTTGTTATACCATACAAAGAATATGGTGAATCGAATGTGTGTGATACCCTGGAAGGTAATTCAAGCAGCCGAAGAGGATATCGTTGGGTTAGGGCAGAAGTCTTAAGTGTGCTACAGAGTTCTCTTCTTACCGCATAGACAAAAGTTCTCGTAATACAACAGATTTGGGATATAATATGACGCTTTGCTGAGATGAAAGGTTGCCTACAGAGTAAAGTTTAAATTAATGGAGAATCCGAATTTTAGTTTCTTGAGAGTTAAAAAAAAACACACCATTGCTATACTCTAAAACGAACCTTGTGTATGAGATGGCTCTGAATAGGCAGCAAAACTAGAGAGAAGACTCCTCCCCCAAACTCTTCTCGATTATCTTCCCTTACATCTTTTCTGACAGAGCACAGGCATTACCCCTGTCCGAAAAACAAACACATACACACATAAGTTAAAGGTCACAATGGCGACCATTAATTAGAAGAGATACAGGTGTCATCACATAATGACAAATAGATAAGAGATCAAAGTTTCAAGTTAAAAAACATTAATCCACAGTTTAAAACTTGGGCTGTGGTAAACTGAACACACAACTAACTAGAAGAAAACAGAACAGAAGGTTTTTAGATGTTGGTATTACTGAAGACCTAAAAAGTCTGGCTTTTTGAAGCCTGTGATTATTTATTTTTTTACATCGAGACTGAGCTTCCAACCTTGATCAGCAAGAAGCAGATGTAGAGAGATACTACAATATTGGCTGCAGACTTGGCCATTGATAAACGGATGTGAAATAATGTTGTAGACAGCAAAGGCCAGGAGCACTTATCAGAACACTAGGGAGCTACTTTCAGAGAATGTAACTAAGATCTGACACTGGGACTAAGCACGGTGTATATTTCAATTCCAGGACAGGAAGCTATTGTCCTAACTTTCCTGTATCTGCATGAGAACATCAGAGAGAGAGAGAGAGAGAGAGAGAGAGAGAGAGAGAGAGAGATTTTCTCTTTTTAAGTGCTTCTCAACTCATTTTAGGAGAATATGATACTTTTTTTTCCCTGTTTGCAGTTACCACGCAGAAATTGTATAATTTTTCATTGAACATTTTTCTGTATGTGGATTTCAGTTGTTGCAGCATCCTTTGTTGAAAGTCCGATTCCTTCTCAATTGAACTTTCTTTTCTCCTTTTCAAAGATAAGTTGACCATATGAATGTAGGGCCATTTCTGAGGTCTCTATTTTCACCCACGGTTCTATTTGATTATTGTTTTCTTGATATTTCTGTGAGATCTTGGAAGTAGTTTAATTCCTTCTCACAATCTTAGCCATTATTAGTTTTACAGTAATTTGGAAGTTATTTAGTGTTCTTCATCAATGTGCTAGATTTTTCTCTTTTTTTAATCTTTCCCATTTCCATATACATTTTGAAATTGGTTTGCTGGTCTTATTGAATCTATAGATCAAGTTAGGAAGAATTGCTATCTTAGTTACCATATATTAAGTCTTTCCATCCATAATGATGGCATTTTTCTTCTTTTATATTTTAGTTCATCGGTCTTATACTTTCCACGTACAGATCTTATGCAAATTTTATTATGTTTATATCTATTCCATTTTTTGCTGGCAATATAAAGGGTAACTTTATTTTGATTTCAAATTTCAATGATTCATTTCTGATACCACTTGCTCACCGAATGCTGTCAAAGCAATTGCAACTCATCGCAATCCTATAGGAAAGGGTAGAACTTGGTGGGTTTCTTAGACTGTAACTCTTTACAGGCCTAGGAAGCTCATCTTTCTCTCACAGAACATTTGGTGGTTTTGAACTGCTGACCTTGCAGTTGGCCATCCAACACATAACCACTATGCCAGCAGGGCTGCATTGCTGACATATAGGCAACTGACTTTTTCTGTCAATATTTCTGTGACAGAGAGAGTGCTATGGTTAGATTTTATGCCAATTTGATGGTACCTGTGTGTAGATAGGGGTAGAGTCCACTTGCCAATCAGGTGGGAGCCTGGAGATGCCTCCTTGGAGGCGTGGCCTTTTGCATAAGAGACTGTGAGAAAGAGTCTCTTTTCTCTGGCTCTTCAATAATCTACTAATCCAATCAGTTAAAGGCTTTAAGGGCAAAACTGAGGTTTCCCAAGGAGAAGAAACCCCCTCCTCTGGACTGTGGTGAGGCCCTGCCAATTCTTTCCCGCCTTCTGGTCTGCCTTTCCTTTCAGATTTTGGATTTGATAGCCCCCACAATTGCACAAGCCAATTTTCTGAAAGCTCTCTCTTTTCCTTGCTCATATACACACACATGAAGGGACTTTCAATTACGTTTCCCCAAGAACTTTTTGTTTGTTTCTCTGGTGGAGTTCTCACTAATACAGGTACTGTACCTACAAATATTGCTTTCATGATCATGGGTGTTTTTCTCTAAATTAAAAAATGTCATTGATGTTATAGCATATAAAATAAGATACTGTTTTCATATCACCTTATATGCTGTGAAAGTTGATAGTAAGTCTTAGGATTTAAGCAAATAAATACATGAAGGTTTATTGTTTTCTCACATTCACTATAACACTATGTTAACACATGCCAACACCTTCTCTTTGTACCAGCCACAGCAACATAAAAAGTGTACTATATTCTCCCGAGGTGAGATGCGAATCGTTTGGGAAAATGATGGGAACGAGTTTATTTTATATAACCTCAAGTTAAACTTATTTATTGTGCTACTAGCACAGACTTCCTTTACAATTGTACATACAAGAATGGGAATATTCCCTTTAGTGTAAATACCTCTCTACTGGTGGCTTCTCTCAACAGCCTGGAAACTCATCTTAGAGTGTTGCTTACATCTTTTATGATTAAAAGATAAAGCATGTGCCTTACTGATCCACAGGAATAGATTCCCCAAAAGGACTTTTATTATTTTCTAGGGAACACAATTTGATGTGAGAAACAATTTTCACAATTGAGATGCCATTTTCTCCGCCTTTCAGATGAAAGACCAGACTCCTGTGGCTATGCTGTGTTTGCTCTTCCAGTGTAGATGCACATTAATGCAGATCCATTCACAAACTCATTGGAATGGCCTTCTTTTAAGTAGAAAACTATTCCAGCAATGCTGGACCACTCAAATGACTGCTCCAGAAATGGAGACACATTCTCAGAAATTGTTACCACTCATGCTACACAAATGGGCACAGAGCATTAAACCTGTTCTTGCTCTCTTCAGGTGGATGTAATGACATTCTGAAATACTGTTTAAGAAATGGTTATTAGAGGATCAAATCAATAGCTCTATTCTTTTACCAGTCTTCTAAAGAAAGCAACTACAGAGTGGAAGAAGAGTTATTATCTTTACTCTGCATTTTTCTCTAAGTTTGACAATAATCTATTCTTATTTGGGAGGAAAATACACTAGCATCAGTCACCTAAGTAACGATGACTGCAGAATGACACATCTCTGTAACTATATTGATGCAGTTTATTGTTTGTAATGGCAATTGGTCTATTTTACCTTATGTTTGTGGAAAAAATTTCTCCCTGGGTGTTTGTAACTTGCTATATGTCAGATTTTTAAAATTGAATATAAAAACCCACTGACATTAACTCATAGCATATAAAAATAATGCATGATCAATGACCCAGGACAAAAAAAATCATATCAATGTGAATGCGGGGGGTTGCGGATTGGCGACGCAAAGCCCATCTGTAGACAATTGGACATCCCCTTACAAAAGGGTCACAAGGAAGAGATGAGTCAGTCAGGGTGCAGTATAACACTGATGAAACATACAACTTTCCTCTAGTTCTCTAATGCTTCCTCCCTCCCATTCCCACTATCATGACCCTAATTCTACCTTACAAATCTGGCTAGACCAGAGCATGTACACTGGTACAGATGAGAACTTGAAACCCAGGGAATCCAGGACAGATAAACAGGACCAATAATGCGATACCAGGAGGTATTTATTGATAGTAGTGATACCAGGAGGGGAATGGGAAGGTGTAGGGGAAAGAGGGAACTGTGATAGGTAGGTTTATTGTGCCAACGGGAATATGTGGGATGAATAAGGTCACAGTTTGATTGGAGGGCAAAGAGATAAATGGCTTAGCAAGCCTTACCCCTCTCACTCTTCCTCTATGGTGGTCAGACCAGCATGTGGCTGCTTTAGCTAGTTCTCTTTCTCAACTTGTGAGCAATACTACCTGTGGGACAGCCAATCTGTGGATTGTGTTTCTAGAGCTTGAGGTTCCTTTGAGACCTGCTTTGTCACGCTGCTGGTGTATACATCACTTGAGCATGAGGCTGGCAGATCCTGTCATCCCCCTGGGACTCATAGTGACAACATAGGACAGAGTAGAATGACTCCTCTCTGGGTTTTCCCAAATCGTAAATGTTTAGTGAAGCAGAAAGCTTCATCTTTCACCTGCAGAGTTGCTGATGGATTTGAACTGATACTTTTCAGTTGCACACTAAGATCTTATCCACTTACTCGCCAGGGGTGGGAATCTTGGAAGCCGTTTTAGAATGAGGTTTGCAACCCTCTTTGTAAGTCATTCTCTAAATTTGTCTCATTTCTGCAACCTCAATCTTCTAAGGCCATAGAGTTCTTGCTTTGGATCTTTGTCTTCCCCATCTTTGCTACTTCTATGCCATTTGACAAGGAAGATCTCAAATTATATCTCCAACCCCTATAGCTCCCTTTATAACAGACTCATGAATACAACAATGTTTTTGACTTGGATGTATCAAAGACATCTGTGATCCCTATTCTGGTCAGATCTGGTCAATTACCCTGGCTAACTCTCTTCCTTGCTTATTACATCAGCATACATTTTTACATTTTCCTCAAATTATTGTTCTCCTTCTGCCTTATAGATTTCAAAATAAGGATTGTTTCTTTCCTTAAGTTTTATCATTATTAAGCATTCCACTGACAACCCAAATGTTGCAGGTCTGCTAATCGGCTTCTGAAAACAATCACCCATAACAGTTCTAGAGCACAGTTTTACTCAGCACATGTGGGGCTTTCATGAGTTGCGATGAATTCAATGGCAATGGGTTTGTTTACTTGTTGTTTACTCAGGAAATGAAGCACAGAGAGTATAACATAAGTATGCATATTTTTGTCACTGTAAGGAAATAGACCGACTTCAGGGGAGTTTCAGCATTACTGAGTTACAAATTTACTAGTGTATACTTTTTTCTTTTAATATAAAGTTCTTTAAATTTTCACAGTTCCATTTAAATCCTGGGCAACAAAAAGAGTCCTCAACCAACAGGGGACCTTTGCCTCACTAATATTGCGTATATTTTCTAACATATATGCATATATTCACATATACTCATTTAAACCAGCTTCTAAAGGTTGTAGATAGATCAGTGGTTCTCAACCTTCCTACTGCCGCGACCCTTTAGTACAGTTCCTCATGTTGTGACCCCTCCAACCATACAATTCTTATCGTTGCTACTTCATCACTGTAATTTTGCTACTGTTATGAATCAGGTGACCCCCTTTTTTTA
Organism: Echinops telfairi; assembly: GCF_000313985.2. Lineage (NCBI taxonomy): Eukaryota > Metazoa > Chordata > Mammalia > Afrosoricida > Tenrecidae > Echinops > Echinops telfairi. The sequence continues at coordinate 50,904,257 of NW_022103906.1, read as the reverse complement.
TATTTCTAATTCATTTATTTCTTTAGAGTTTTATAATATTTATATTAGAAATTTAAAAAAATCATTTCATTAGGGGCTCATACAACTCTTATCACAATCCATACATAAATCAATTGTGTAAAGTGCATTTGTTTGTTTTTGTTTTTTTTTAACATTTTATTAGGGGCTCATACAACTGTTATCCCAATCCATACACACATCAATTGTGTAAAGCGCATTTGTACAT
>NW_022103906.1:50877506-50902332 GCF_000313985.2 Echinops telfairi | reverse complement strand
GCAATTCCCACACTGTGTCCTTGGTGTTGTCCCCCGCAGGGCAGGTGACCCCTTTTAAAAGGTCGTTCAACCCCCAAAGGGGTTACAATCCACAGGTTGAGAACCGCTGACATAGACACTGTTTTAATTATCTTCAATTTTCTTTATAAGTTACATATTTTCATCTCCAGTACCTCATCCCTTCAGCTGAAAAATGTACAAATGGAAAAGCAATCCCAGAAATACAGCTTCTTTGTCCTTAGGTACCTTTCTGTGTGCTACCTTGATTGTCTTGTTCACCATAAAATCAATCCTCCTGAAGGAACAGTGCTATTGACCCTTTTTTTATTTTCTGACTTTCCATTCATTGAATAACTCTTTAAACCTAAGTTTCTGTTCTCACAATGTCTTTACACTACTCCCGTTTTAAAGTCACTAAACTGCTAAATCATAAAATTAATAAATATTTTTCATTCTTCTCTTGCTATCACTGGAGTATATCAGTTGCTTCTTCCTTTCTTACATATTATAATTTTTTGACCATAGTTTTACTTTCACTCAATTAATTTCCTTATAGACTTACTTTCTAATTGTGTGTTCCCTAGTTTTTCCCCTTTATTATAATATTCCTATATGTATTCATATATTCATCTAATATTATAGCTATAGCTATTTTGAATAATCTGATAACCCTAGGGTTTGAATTATATTCAGATTTGCCTCTTAAATATATATCCACATTCCAAATCTAGACATTACCCCATTGGTGTTGAGTCAATGACAGGTACAAAAATACTTAACTGGACACATGTATAACTCCCTGTCCACTGATCACAGCAGAATTTTCCTGTAATAATTGCATTGGGCAGCTTACCAAGCCACAAAACCATAATCTTGAAGGTAGTCATTTCAATAATTCAGTTATCAAACCCATACAGAGGCTACATGAAATGTTGACAGTACAATAATTCAAAGCTATAGTATTTGTGATATCCTGGAGCTTGTGTTCTAAAGGCAAATGGACCGCATTGTGGAAAGAGACAAGGGAGAATCTCAATTTCAGCAGCTAAAACTAGGCCAGAGGCTGACTGTGGAACAGACCTGCCATTGGTTATATAGTAGCTCAGACCCGAGCTGAATGAAGAAAATGAAAACAAGTCAATAAGAGCCAAAATACGATCCTATCTGAATTTTGCGCACATCCCAAGAACAGATTTGTTGCATTGAACACTAATGACAGAAGACCTAATGAACTGTGGGAGGACTTCAAGAATATCATTCATGAAGAAAGTAAAAAGTTATTGAAAAGACAGGGAAGAAAGAAAAGATTGAAGTGGATGTCAGAAGAGAATCTGAAACTTGTACTTCATCAAAGAGTAGCTAAGGCAAAGGGAAAAGCTGAACAGAACATTTCAAAGGGCAGCTCAAGAAGACAAAGTCAAATATTAAAATGAAATGTAGAAACACCTAGAGTTAGAAACGAAAATGGAAGAAGAAACTCAGCATGCCTTAAACTGAAAGACCCAAAGGAAAAATTCAAGGCTCAAGTTGCAATATTGAGATTCTATGGATGAAATGTCGATAGCTGCAGGAAGTATCGAAAGAAGAATGACAGAATACACAGAGTCATGGTACCAAAAAGAACTAGTCAATATCCCACCATTTCAGGAGGTATCACATGTGCAAGAACAGATGACGGGGAAGGAAAAGTGCAAGTTACACTGAAAGTATTTCAAAATAATAATTTATAAATTAACTAGGGTTCATGAGGGAGGGGGGAGCAGGGAGCGGGGAGGGAGGGGGAAATGAGAATCTGATGCCAAGGGCTTAAGTGGAGAGCAAATGTTTTGAGAATGATGAGGGCAACGAATGTACAAATGTGCTTTACACAATTGATGTATGTATGTATGGATTGTTATAAGAGTTGTATGAGGCCCCAATAAAATGATTTAAAAAAAGATAAAGACTGTAAAAAAAAGTATTAGTTAAAAATAAGGCTCTAGTTATTGATTGACAATTGAAATATTTCAACAAGCTGATGAAGCACTGGAAACATGTATTCTTCTATGACAGGACATTTGGAAGACAGCTACTTGACTAACTGACTAGAAGAGATCCATACTTGTATTGATTTAAAAAAAAAGGTGACCCAACAGATTTCTCAAATTATAGAACAAACTCATTGATATAACATGCCATTAAAATTTTGCTGAAGATTATTAAACAATGATTTCATCAGCATATTGGCAGAGTTTCAGGCTGAATTCAAAAGAGCACATAAAACAAAAGATAGCTTTGCCAAAGTCAGATGGATCTTGGCTCAAAGCAAGGAAGATGCTTATTTGTGTTTTATTGACTATGCCAAGGCATTTGGCTCTGTGGACCATAATAAACTATTAGCCTTGAAAAGAATGGCAATTACACAACACTTCCTGGTACACATGCAGAACTTATACATGGATCAAGAAGCAGTTATGTGAATAGGACAAGGGAATACTAAATGGTTTAAAATCAGGAAAGTTGTGTGACAGGGTTGTATTCTCTCACCTTACTTATTCACTCTATATGATGAGCAAATCCTTAGAGCAGATGCCTTATATGAAGAAGAATGTGTTACTAGGATTGATGGAAGGCTTATTAACAACTTGAGATATGAAGATATCACAGCCTTGTGTGCTGAAGGTGAAGAGATTTGAAGCACTTGCTGATGAAAATCAAGGATTGCAGCCTTCAATAGATTACAACTTAATATAATGAAGACCCAAATCTTCAAAACTGGACCACTATGTAATTTCATGATAAATGGAGAAAAAGTTGAAGTTGTCAAGGATTTTATCTTCTTAGATCCACAATCAATGTTCATGGAAGCAGCAGTCAAGAGATTAAAAGACCAGCTGCCTTGAGTAAATCTGCTGCCCAAGAGTTCTTTAGAGTATTGAAGATTGGGATGTTTCTTTGAGGACTAAGGCGCTCCTGACCCAAGCTATGGTATTTTCAAGGGCCTCATTTGCATATGAAAGTTTGACATTGGATAAGAAAGACTGAAGAAGAGCGCATACATTTGAATTGCAGTCCTGGGGAAGAATAGGGAAAGCACCAAGACTGCCAAAAGAACAAGCAACTCTGTCTTGGAAGAAGTGATGCCAGAGCGCTTCCTAGAATCACAGATGGTGAGACTTCATTTACACTTTGTACATGTTGTCAGGAGAGACCAGTCCCTGGAGAAGGCATCATAAATGGTGAAGTGGAGGGACAGAGAAAAAAGGAAGGCCCTCCAGGAGACGGATTGGCGTAGTAGATACAAGAATGGGCTCTGGAATAGGAACAATTGTAAGGATTATGCATGTCGGGACATTTCCATCTCTTGTGCAAGAGGTCACTATGGGTTCAAACCCACTCAATGGCAACTAACAGCGACTACCTGTCCTACCTTTACTCCAGTAATTTTAGGACACCTACATGTTCTTCCATAGATTAACTCTATCCATGCTTCACTTTCTGTTGCTGTTATTGTTAGATGACATTGAGTTGTTTCTGACTCACAGTGATCTTATATGCAATAGAATAAAACAATGCTCAATCCCGTGCCATCTCCACAAATATTGCTACGTTTGAGCCCATTGTTGCAGCCAGTGTATCAATCTGACTTGTAAATGGTCTGAAGTACATGAGATGATTTCTCACCATATCTGAGCATAAGGAGCATTCTGGCTGTACTTCTTCATCACACCATGATGCAAATGAATCCAATTTTCTGTGGTCTCCCTTATTCACTGTTCAGCTTCCACATGCTCTTGAGCTTATTGAAAATACCATGACTTGAGCCAGGAGCACCTTAATCATCAAAACAATAGCATTGTGATGTGAATACATGACATTTAGGTTAATTCCCAAGTAAGAATAAATTGGAAGACCAAGCAAACATGGATCTAGGAATGGTTTTTAGACTGTAAAACCCAGCGCCAATTTAAGAACAATTAGGTCTTACATCGCGGCCATGCTCTATACTCACCTCCAGGAAGGGAGCATGAAGGAGATGGGTGCTATAGCAAAATGTGGTGAAGAAATTAGATGGTGCCCGGCTATCAGTTAAAATAGAGTCTGAGGTCTGAAAGGCTTGTCTCAGAAAAAGCAGCCATCTAAGTGAGATGTCAACTAGCACACCATCATCAGTCACCAAAGGATTGTGAAGTATAGAATCTGAAGTTGAAGGGAGAGATTAGTATCAGAGCCTAAAGTCTGAGAATCTAGTTGGCAGAAGGCTATGGATGACAGTGGGAGCTCGAGTCATTGGTGGGACTATACAGGAAATAAACCTCCAGTGAACTCCCTCTATCCACATTTAAGGGATAGGAAGAAAATTGTCACTAAACCAATTGCATTGGTGAGTTGAGTCCAGAAGGTCAAAGGCAGAAGCCTAACTTGAACACTTATAACTTGTCAGAAGAATCCTCTAGGATTCATGCTACACCTGATCTAGTTTCCTAAATCTTATGTATTTTAGGGCTGTATTGTTCTTTTTTTGTTGTTTAGGTTGTACATATTAGGGAGTATCTCAGGAGTGTTATGACACTGGGGGTCAAAATCTTGAAGGTGCGGTACATGTTTTTTCATTTTAGGGGGTATGAAAACCAGGACTGATGGACCTAGAGAGTCAGCAAGGGTCTTGGGTGGTGGGGGACACAGAGAGGGTGGTGGGGTGAAAGGATGATGATGTCAAGGAGTCCATAGAGAAAAAGAATGCTTGGAAACTGATTGTGGTAGCAAATGTACAATTCTGTTGGATGTGATTGAACTATGGAATCATTTGATATATGTATTAATATCAATTAATAATAAGAATAAAATCATTTGTGTAGTAGACTTAATCATTGTGACGTGTCATTTGATTTGTTAACTATTATTTTAATGACTGTTGGTTGTGGTCCTAGCAAAACGCAATTCTTGACAACTTTAGCCTTTCTCCTTTTATTAATATACCATGTACTGGTTCTGTTGTGAGAATTTTTGTTTTATTTATATTGATTTGTAATCCATATTGAAGACTGTAGTCCTTGACCTTGGTCAACAGATGCTTAAAGTCCTCCTTGTTTTTATCAAGCAAGGTTGTTAATAAAATGTCCTTCTTTCCTGATCCAACTTTTTCTTAATACAATCCTCTTTTGAATCTGTTTTCAATTTTTGGCAGTTCCTTGTAGCTGTATGTTGCATCCATTTCAAAATTATCTTCAACAAAATTTTACTTGCATGTGGTAATTAATGATATTATTTTATAACTTCTACATTCTGATAGGTCATTTTCCTTTGGAATGGGCACAATATGGCTCTTTTCCAGTAGATTAGTCAAATAGCTGTTTTCCAAATTCTTGGCATAGATAAGTAAGTGCTTCCATCAGTTTGGTGAAACATTTCAATTAGCATTTCAATACCCAGAGTCTTGTTTTATTGCTAATGCCTTCAGTGCGTTTTGGATGTCTTCCTTCAATACCACCTGTTCTTGATTGTATGTTACCTTTTGAAATGGTTGATTTCAAACCAATTCTTTTTGAGACAGCGACTCTGTGTATTCCTTCTATCTATTTTTGATGCTTTCTTCATTATTATTTTCTTGCAGAGTCCTTCAATAGTTCTACTCAAGACTTAAATATTTAGTTAATTTATTTCAATTTGAGATATGCTGAGTGCTTTCTCTGATTTTGGCTTTCTAAACCAAGGTTTCTGCACATTTCATTATAAAAATTTTTTTGAGTCGCCTCTTTAAAATTTTTCAGTTCAGCTCCTTCTGCTATTCCTATAAAATACTCTTTCCACTAATTAACTCATTTATTTTCTTGGTCCTTTTATCATACTTTCCATGTATCCTTAGTCCTATTAACCCTTTCTCAGTTTATTGTGTGTGCCATAAACCCCTCATATTTTAAATACAACTCCACATGCTCTCTGCCAGCACTCAAGCAGCAGTATGTGATTAGAGAAAAACATAATCATACAGACTAATCTTCTAAATTGATAAACATAACTTTCAAGTATATCCATATTTCTGCTCAGCAATTCTCCTACATTTCCCAACTCACATTTCTCACTGTGAAATCTGTTTCTCACCTCTATTTTTTAATGAAGACATGTCCATCATTCTTAGTGGAATGTGCTTTTATGCTTTTATTTCAATTTAAACGTGGAACAAACACCCTCTAAGCATACTTTGAATTGTACTTCCTGCATGAATTTTTGTTCCTGAGCATACAGATAGTATAAATTCAAGAGAAAAAAAACTGAATGATGTCCAACTTGTGGGTATAAATTATCTTAGGGAATTTTATTTTCTTTCCAGTTACAACAGAAGTTATTTTCCCATTCCTTCTGAATAAGACATTTACTTCTAGCCCTTCAAAGCCCCAATCAAGCCAGTTTCCATGGAGTGTTCTGCACAATGGTGACCCTCTGTATTTCAGAGTAGAATTGTGTTTGAAAGGGATTCAAAGCATGACATTCCTGAACGAGATTACCAGACATTTTTGTGTCTTTGGTTGGCTTGAACCTTCAATAGCTTAGTTAGGTATTGTTAGGTATCACGGCTTGGACCTTCAATATCTTCGTTAGCTGTTGTTAGGTATTATCTATTCAGTTCTGACCTGATGTAAAACAGAAGGAAACACTGCCTGCCTGTACCGTCTTCACAATTGTTCCCGTGCCAGAGCCCATTATCGCAGCTATGGTGTCAATCCATCTCTGTGAGGGCCTTCCTTTTTTCCCACTGTTCCTCCACTCTACCAATTCCCTTCTCCAGGGACTGGTCTGTCCTGATAACAGGTCCAAAGTAAGCAGCATGAAGTCTTGCCATCCTTGTTTATAAGGAACACTCTGGCCTTCCTCGTTTCAAGACAGACTTCTTTGTGCTCTTGGCAGTGCACAGTAGTTTCTATATTCTTCTCCAGCACCGTAATTCAAATATATCCATTCTTCTTTAGTGTTTCTTATTTACTGTCCAGCTTTCACATATATATGAGGCAATTGAAAATACCATGGTTTGGGTCAGATGCATGCTAGTCCTCAAAGTAAAATCCTTGCTTTTCAATACTCTAAAGAGGTCTTGTGCAATAGATTTACCTAATACAGTGGTTCTCAACCTGTGGGTCATGACTCCTTTGGGGGTTGAATGACCCTTTCACAGGAGTCACCTAAGACCATTGGAAAACACATAAATATTTCACAATATACAATTACATATTGTTTTGTGATTAATCACTATGCTTTAATTATGTTCAATTTGTAACAATGAAAGTACATCCTTCATATCAGATATTTACATTATGATTCATAACAGTAGCAAAATTACAGTTATGAAGTAGCAACAAAAATAATTTTATGATTGGGGTCACCACAACACGAGGAACTGTATTAAAGGGCTGTGGAATTAGGAAGGTTGAGAACCACTGATTTCTTGTAACAAATATTTTGATCTCTTGACTGCTGCTTCCTTGACCATTGATTGTGGATCCAAGCAAAACAAAATCCTTGACAATTTTAATCTTTTTTCCATTTATCATGTTACATATTGGTCCAGATGTAGGATTTTGGCTTCCTTCATATTGAGTTGTAATCCATACTGCAGGCTGCAGGCCTTGAATTTCAGCAGTAAATGCTTCAGGTCCTCCTCACGTTCAGTCATCAAGGTTGTGTCATCTGCAATCTAGATGCCACATTCGTCTTCATATAAACCAGTTTTCTGGTGATTTGCTCAGCATACAGATAGAATAAGTATCCTGAGAGGATACAACTGCATCCCACACTTCCCTATTTTAAACCATGCAGTATTACCTTGTTCTCGTCACACAACTGCCTTGTGATGCATGCACAAGTTCTGCATGGGCACAATGGCGTGTTCTGGAATTCCCATTCTTCTCAAGTTATCCATAGTTTATTATGATCCACACAGTTGAATGCTTTGACATAGTCATTAAACACAAGTAAACACCTTTTTGGTATGTTCTGTTTTGAGCTAAGATTCATCTGACATCAATAAGAATATATCATGTTTTATGCCCTCTTTTGAATTCATCCTCAAACTCAAGCAGCTTCCTGTCAATATTGCTGCAACTGTTGTTTATGATCTTCAGCACATTTTAGTTGTTTGTCAGTGTGTGGTAGTGTGGTGACGTCTGTGTGGCTCTGATGCTAGAAGCGATGTCACTGGTATTTCAAATGCTACTAGTGTTACCCGAAATGAATAGGTTTCAGTGGCGCTTCCAGACAAAGAACAGACAATGAAGGAAGTGGCTGCTCACTCTGGAGGCAGTAGCTGCTGAGAGCCTTATGCATACTTTCCCAGTTAGCAGTTGAAGATGGAAGTACTTGTGACACCAAGTGACCCTTGGGGTGATAGGGTTACAAGCTGTATCATTCTAGATCCCCCACTACACCTTAGACTCTGATGTTGCTTACTCTTCATGCACCTCAAGAGGAGGATGAGGGTCTCACAAAATGTCAAAGAAATCTTTAGAGTGAAAACTGATTTAACAATTCAGTTTTGGTGTACTCAATTTGGTGCTCAATTTCGGTATTCTGTTTTGCTTAGTGATATATTCAAATAATTTAACATTTTCCCAGGATATATATTTAATCAGAGGAATTATTCTATAAGGAATCATCTGCCTTCTTTCTTTTAGCTGACACATTTGTATTGGATATTGATTTTTCTTATCTTTACTCACAGATGCTTAAATTACATTTGAATTTCATTTTAAAAAATCTACTCATTCAATCATCTAAATCGGGATGTTACAAGGATTTAATACAATTGTTCTGCAAACACATTAATCAATTATTTAATTCATTGCCCATTAGACCCTTTTTGCTATATTATGATTTGCGTATTCTGTAAACTTCGAATTCAGAGTATGCACATATGACTTAGAGCATTTTTTCCTCAAATAGCAACTTTCATGCAAGCTGTAAACAGATTTTTATGATATGAAGATAGTTTTATGTTCATGGAAGGAGTCCCTATCAGCTCTCTACAAAGTCGTTTTTATATACTGCAGTAAAGTGTCCTCTGAGGTGCAGTGCTGGGATGATGTTTATGTAGTTTGTCCTGTTATTCTCTTCTATGATACCACTAAGTAGGGTTTATTGCTGAAGCTGGTTATTCATGGTAAATTATCGCACACGCCCTACTGTTTCCTTCTGACGGGCACTGGAGTACAGTTGGGTCCGTAGTGTAACTGTGAGGCCTCTCTCTAAAGGGACATGATTTAAAACTAAAGAGGCAGCCAGGCCAGAATTTTTTCAGGATAAAAAGTTCAAAATCCTAAGTAGTATATAAAAATTGAAAAATAAAATAGAATATATTTCATTATACTCAAATATTAGGAAATATTTTGTGAAGTAAATCTATAAGAGTAAGGTCACTTGAATTCTTTAGAGAAAGCGCACAAAATAAAGTGTCTGCAAAGATTTTGGAATATACAGTATCTTCTCTTGGAATAAATGTAACTAGAAAGATGTATACAGAAAACTTTTAACAAGCATTGCAAAACAGATATTTGAAGAAATATTACTTTAGATTTCTTAGTTCAATATATTTTCCACCAGTTCAGATAGGTTCCCATTAGAAATACCTCTCTAATTAAAGGATGATCTTCAAATACAGAAGATAATATTTTGGTTTTCTAGAATCTAAAAGGAACTTGAAATGTCATCATGTTTTTGTAAGATACATCTCTTTTCTAATTGCTTTCCATGGTAGGAAACTGTTCTCTGAGCACAGGAAAGAGTACTTCCTTTTAATATGGAAACAATGGTTCTTGAAGTTATCAAAATATCTGAGAGGGCACTGCATATTTTGCTAGGGAATAAGGGTGTGTTGGGTTATTGGATTTTCATTAAACTAATATTAGGGAGGAAAAAGACACCATAGCATTAAAAAACAAAAACAAACAAACACCCCCTCCCCATCCCCAGCTCTATTAAGAGTAACCAATTGTTTGGGGGAAGAAAATATACTGCAGAGAGGAATGGTTGAAGGGCTGTAAATGGAGGATAGAGTTTAGCTGGCTTTTTGAAATTATAAAAGGAATGGTTCATTGCTGCTGATAGTCACTTTATAGGAAGGACAAAAAGCAAAAAAGAAATATAAAGTCAAACACCAGTGAAAGGGAAAATTGCCTACAGAGAGAACCTTTGATTTTCGTAGAGGATCTACTTCCAGTTAGAAGGGCATGCATTTGAGCAAAGAGCCCCTGCTAGGCATAAGTCTCAATCTTTGGAGGGAGCAGTGCCTGACACTCATATAGTTAGACTGGAAAACTCATAATATATAGATTACCGGCTGGAACACTTGGGAAAGTTGTGTCTAGTGGTGAGAAATAATTAGTGCTAGACAGAATTCTTCTCCAGACCCACGTAAGAGATCATAAAAGCAACACCCAAAGGGATCAAAGAGTTTCCAATAACTTAAATTTCATTTCAGAAAATATCTCCACAACATTTATAGGAATATAAAAATATCTCCAAACCAACAAAGTAAACCACACAATGTGTGGCCCATTCAAAGATTATTATGCATTAAAAAACACATAGGCAGAAGAACAAGATTCAAATGAAGATAATGACCAATTGACTCAGAACTTATAGAGATACTAAATTTAGCAAATACAGTAAAAGCAACAATAAGGCTATTCTATATGCTCTGCAGTTAAGTGGAGACAATAAAATTGATATTGTCTGGTTAGCAAGAATGCCGGGTATGGATAACTCTTGTATGTTGCTATGGGAGTACAAAATGTCACATAAAATGAATTCAATTAATTTTAATCAACAGTATTTAACTTGAAATATATTTAATTTCAAGTAATTAACTTGAAAAGGGCATGCTTTTAACTGTCTAGGATGATAAAATGTTTCATGTTTTCATAAAGATATAGGATTTATATTCATAAACAATACACCCTGATAGTCTTGGAAACCCACAAGGGTTGGAATCATAGGTTTGGTTTTCTGGTAAAGGAAGCCCGGAGCGCAGTGAGTTTGACACAATCTTTGGGCATTTGAAGTCGACTTCTGAGTTGAAGAGCTCCCTAGTTCTCGCTCATACATGCTGTCTGTCATATATAATGATTCCATTGGACTTCAAGTGTGTAGCGACAGTATTTGGGAGCTTTATCCTTTAGAGTGAACATGACAGGTGATGGAGTTTGGTGAAATTAATACCACCAGGCAGCACATGCCTCACGAAAGAGAAGCAGTTCCAGCCATCACATCAGGGTGCTGCCCAACTTTCTGAAGCATATATGTAATTGTGTGCATATCTATAACTGTGGTGACCTGAGTCACCACCCTGGAACTAACTGCAGTTGGGCAGCATTTGCCTCGGGTAAGTTTCCCTTCTTGGGGACAGACAGAGTGGCCACATTCACCTGTCCACCGGAGGGCTCGCTGGCTGGCTTTTGAACCCTGCTATGCACTGCCCTGGACGTGTGTCTGTGGACAGGTTGTAGGACCTGAGGCGGAGGCATCGTCCAGGTCCTGCTAGAGCAGACTGTGGAAAGGATGAAGAAAGAACCTGCTTAGCAAAGACATGGAATGAACTGATGCAGGTAAGGACGAGCCCGAGCAGTCTCCGTAGCACGATGGCAAGTGACAGAAGCCAGCGGAAAAAGGATCCTCTCACATCTGTCGTTTCTCAGTGTGTCCTTTATCTACGTCTATCCCCTTCACAAGGGGATGTTTGCATCTTCCCATCCTTGAAGAATTCGAGTCTCTTCGATTTATATCCATTCAAACGAGCAATTCTGGCATTCTCCTGGGACTCAAATCATGTTGCTTTGAATTTTCTTTGAGTTTGGAAAGGCCGTCTGAAGGGGCAAGATCGGGGCTATAGGGCTGACGGCAGTTTTCATTTGATATTCATCTCTATAGAAACTGAATTAAAGGACACCTTCCGTTCAACATATGGATGCATTAATTCTTTATGGTCACCTTGCTGACACAGTCTAAATTATTTCTCAACAAAGCAAAACATTGAGATTTTAGGTTTGTAAGTGCTGAAAATGTGTAAATTCTGATTAGTTATACTATATATTATTTTTTTAAAGCAAAACAAATTGTGGCTGAGAACAGGTAAAAAAATACATTTGTGAGGCACTTTACTGTAGATGTTAGGAGGAGACAGAATTGAGTATGGGAATAAAAGATAATAAGTGGTTTTATAAAATAAGATAGTGTTTGATCCCAGACCAATATTTTAAATGTGGATAAGTAGCTTTCCATAGGATTTAATAAAGTAAAAAACTAGTTTTCCAGTTAGAGGACATTATAATTTTTCCAAAGCACTGTGCTGTCACAGTGTAAAAATGGCTACAGAGTTTTTAGGGCCTCACAAAGGTGACATTTGAACAATGCCTGCTTACTTAAGACAGGGAGCACACTTACCATTGCGCTTTTATGTTTTCAGCTTTCCACAGTGCTTTGTTGAACTTCACCTCCTGTAGTTTACATTTCTAAGTGGCATTTCAAACAATTTCTCTACACTAGGTATATACATACCTCTTCTTTTCATCATCCTTTATAGAGATCCACTCATTCTCTTCTCAGAAGAAGGTCTGTCTCTGCACCTATATTAAAAGGGATGAAAAGTGAGAAACCATATTAAAAATAATTCTGCATTTCAGGGAGATGTTCCGTCATAAGCATAACAATTCAGCTTTTCCAAACAGTAGCGTGCTGATCTTTGTCAACTTGCTGCAGTTTCCTGGTGATTTTCATAGCTTTGTTATACTGATTAGCTTAGTCCTGACCCTTCTTCTGGGCACAGAGCACTCTACATGCCTCTTAATTGATTTTTGCCTAAACCATTTATCTTACTGATGGAATTTCTAAGCTTCTACTCACTTTCATTTCTCTCCTAATTGTGTCAAGTAGATCTGAATTATCTTTAAAAGGGATAAATTCAATAGCATTGCAGTTCTTGAGAGCTATTCCCTTTGCACTCACTTTGCATCACTGCTTCTGGGTGAATGAGCTCTGTTTCACCACATGCATTTTAAAGGAGCCAAGCCCCACCCCGCCCCTCTATTTAAAACAGATCAAGCATGTTAACAAGTGACTGAAACAATGACACAGACACAAGTATTTACTGTTTCCTCTGGCAAAAGTCTCTGTGTTGGGCTTTCAAAGTACATTAACAGAAGAGAATATGGCCCATAACAACCTTATGCACTTCAGAACCAAACACCGCCCACTGCTGTGCCATCCTCACAAGCGTTCCTCTGCCTGAGCCCAGTGATGACGCCATCGTATCAATTCATCACCTTTAGGACCTTCCTCTCTTTTGATGCCCCTCAAGCATAGCTGGCATGATGTCCTTATTTAGGGACTAGTTTCTCATGACAGTGTATCTGAAGTATGTAAGATGAAGTCTTGCTGACCTTGCTTTAAGGAGAACTCTGGTCTTACTTCTTCCACGACAGATATTTGTCTTTCTTGCAGTAAATTTTACTTTCGATATTCTTCTCCAGCACTAAAATTCAAATGTATCCATTCGTCTGTCTTTCTTCTTCAATGTCCAACTTTCACATGCATATGAGGAAGCTGAAAATATCGTGGCTTGGCAGGTACACCTTCCTCCCCAAAGTCCCATCCTTGCTTTTCAATACTGTAAAGAGGTCTTGGGCAGCAGACTTCCTTAAGGCAACGAACTAGTCTTTGGACCTCCTGATTGCTGATTACACGAGCATTGATTATGGATCCACACAAGACAAAACCATTGACAGCGTCAAACTTTTCTGTTTATCATGACCTATTGGTCCAGTTGTGAGGGTTTTGTTTTTTGTTTTCACACTGAGTTGTAATCCATATGGAAGGCTGCAATCCTTGATCATCAGCAAGTACTTCAAGTGTTTCAAACTTTTAACAAACAAGGTTGTGTCATCTGCATATCTCAGGTTTTTAATAAACCTTCCTCCAATCCTGATGCTACATTCTTCTTCCAGTAAAGCCGCTTCTATGATGATTTGCTCATCATCAAATTGAACAAGTGTGGTGAGAAGATACATCACTGACATGCACCTTTCCTGACTTTAAACCATGCAGTCTTCCTTTGTTCTGTTTACACAACCACCTCTTGATCCATGTACAAGTTCCTCATGAGCAAAATGAAGTGTTCTAGAATTCCCATTCTTCTCAAGGTTATCCACAGTTTATTATGACCCACACAGTAAAATGCCTTTGCAAAGTCAGTGAGACACAAGTAAACATCTTTCTCTGCTTTGAGCCAAGATCCCAGTGGGGTTCACTAACTATTATAGGAGTGTCTGTTGATTTGGGTGGCTCTTAGAACATTACTCTATAGTGGGGATTAATTGATCCTCTCCCCCTCCTTGCAACATGGGACACTGACTCCATCTGAAGTGAGTTCACCTTTCTTGAGGCAATTTTAAGATGTCTGTGACAGTTAGCTTTATTGTGCCAGCTAGGCCTCCATAAGAACATGTGGGCGGAGTTTAATCAGGTCACAGCTTGATGGGAGGGCGACTGAGATAAATACTTTCCATGGCCTGCATCCTGTCTCTCTTCCTCCCTGCTGATAGGAAAAGGAGCTCCTGCTGGAGCTAGTTCTTTGCCTCAGCCATGTGTTGGGCGGAGCTAACCTGTGGATCATGTAGCTAGGAGCTTGAGGCTCCTTTGAAACCTGCTTCATAGTGCTCCTGGAATTCGAGGTCCCATGGACTGCTTAGCTAAGCTCCCAGTGCTACTGACCATTGCTGTCCCACCCTGCCATCTTGCATGAGGGCAGACTCCACTTTCTGCTTCCTTGATCTTGGACTGGCACCCTGAGTGAGTTGAAATGAGCTCTCTGTACTGCTGTGTGGGCTAATTAGCCGTTATATTTCTGTTTGCTGTATAAACCTATCTTTTAATATATGAGAGGGGTACCCAAATAAACCCAGATTCCCCCCCCCCCAAAGCTATGTACTTAAATATTTTTAAGAAACCAACCTTATCGCCTTCAATGTACTCTCCACGACATTTAATGCATTTGTCAAATCAGCAATTTCATTCTAGGAAACATTTTTCAAACTCATCTGTTTGGATGGCTGACAGCACCTCCCTCGTTTTTTCTGCACCACATCTACATTGTTAAATCACTGTTCTTTCATGTCCCTTTTCAATTGCAGAAGCAGAAGTTACATGGAGTGAGGTCAGCTGAATCATGTGCATGGGGCAGGAGAGACAGACTATGTTTTTGTGAAAAACTGGCAAATGGCTCTGTGAGCAGGCACATTGGTGTGGTGGCAAAACCAGTCCCCCATCTGCCACAAATCAGGCCTTTTTTGGTCACACGCTGTTAGGCAATCTCTTCAGAACCTCTAAAGAGAAAGCTTGGTTAACATTCAGACCTGGTGTAATGAACTTCAAATGTACTACAAGTTGACATTTTCATCCATTTGGGAATTTGATGGACATCCCAAATGAGGTTTATCATCAATTGACTTTTCCCTTTTTTGACATGAGAAAACCACTTGCACACTTGAGTTTTTCCCATAGTGCTGCTCTTGTAAAAGCTGTGTTCAACCACACAACGGTATATGTGGCATTTTTTCCAAGCAGGAAAAAAAAAATCCACAGCCACATCATGTTCTCTTAAATGGGCCATCACAAAAAAATAAGGTTTATGTGAGATTGCTTTTACAAAAAAAAAAATTCACTGTGACCCGAGAGAACTTTCCCAGGTGATGCCACTGGGTGCACTAACTCAGAAGGAGCTGCTTAATGCTCCCTTAGCAGGAAAGATATGGACTACAAAAGCTCCGCATAGTGGAGCTTTTTTCCTTTTTTTGGTATCCTATCATATATATAATCATAAGTGTCCTGGTTTTGTTTCTCTAGAGAACCCTGCATGACACAATGTTCAAATAAGAGAATTCCATATGATTTATGGGAACTAGGCAGGCACATTACCTCATGGTTTGGGAGGCCAGATTCAAAGATGATATAATTCAAAGATTACATGTCCTGAGAACAGAATCCTGTCTTTGTCTTGGTTTTTATCCTTATAGTACTGGACTCATACAATATTTGTCCCTTTTTAATTGACAAACTTCATTCAGCTTAATGGTTCCCAGGTTCCGTGCATGCCATGAGGTGTTTTGTCTCATTGTTTTAGGGTCACATAGTACTCCATTGTATGTATGCAAAAGAGATTCTTTATTTAATCTTCAACTGATGGGCATTTGAGTCGCTTCCCAATTCTTGCTATTGGGAACTGTACTGCAATGTACATGGCATAGTACACATCTGTTTTGCATCCTAATTCTTTTGGGTATATTCCCAGCTGAGGTACGTCTGGGCCATATGTTATTTCTATTTCCAGTTGTTTCAGGACGTGCCATATCACTGTCCACAATGGCCATAATGTATGAGAGTACCAATCTCTCTGTACCCTCTCCAGCATTTATTGTTCTCTGTTTTTTTGAATGGGGTTGTGATTATGGTTGTAAGGTGCAATCTTATCTATGTTTCAATTTACATATTCTGGATGGATAGTAGTTATGAGCATTTTTTCATCGTTTGTTAGCCATTTGAGTGTTTTCTCTGGTGAATTCTGTGTTCATGTCTTTTGACCACCTTTCAATTGGATTGTTTATTTATTTATTGAAGTGTTGCAGAATTCTACAGATCTTAGTCATTAATCCTTTATTCAATGGGTCATTGCTAATGTGTTTTTCCATAATTCATGGGTTCTAGTTTTATTCTTTTGATGATGTCCTTTGATATGTATAAGTGATTTACTTTAATAAGTCACTGTTATTTCTTTTGTCTTCCACTGACTTGTTTCCTTTATTATATTTGGTAGTCTGTGTATGCCCTGAAATAGGGTACTTGTGTTTGTCCCAATTTTCTCCTTGATGATAATTAAAGTTCTGGGGTTTACATTTAGGTTTCTAATCTACCTGGAATTATTTTCCTTGCATGAGGAAATGTCTTGATCCTGTTTCATTCTTCTGCAGTTGGAGAGCCAAAATTTCCCTCACGATTTGTTGAAGAGGGTGTCTCTTTGCCATTTAATATTTTTTAGTACTTTATAAAAATCAGATGCCTGTAGGTGGATAATTTTATTTCTGGGTTTTCTCTTCTGTACTAGTACCAGGCTGGTTTGATTATGTGGCTGTGGAATTGGTTTTGATGTCAGGTAGTGCAAGACTTTGTTCTTTCTAAGGAGTTATCTGCTTATCCTAGGTGTGATAGGTTTTTTTTTTTTTTTTTTGGTGCTAACATGGCACTTGTACGAAAAGTTGGGTAAAGTTAGCCTGCCAATCAGGTTGCAGCTTGATGACCTCTTTTGGAGGGGCAACCAATAAAAATGGCTCTTCTGGGCAATCCCTTCTTTTCTCTCCCTGGTGATCAGACCATCATGCTGTCTGAGTTAGCAGCTCTGCCTCAACCCTGTGCTTTGCTACCTGTGGGCCAAGCCAACACATGGACCATGGTGAACCACATTCCTGTGCCATGCTGCCACCCACCTTCCTGTGTCTGCTTCCTGTTGGCTGACTCCAATCCTCTTGCCACGACTACAGATACCACACCACCTGCCAACCACTTCACATGCTACACCAACACCATGAGATGCCATCACAACCATCTTTGCTACACTGCCCTACTGGCTTCTGCTATGCTTCCATATCTCACCTTCCTACTGTCTTCATCTTTGGCTTTGTGCCAATGGCCAGCATCAGTTGGAAGGTACTCCAGCATATTAACTGTCACAAGAAAGTGAGTTGGACCGAGTTCTCTGTACTGCTGTGTGGACTAGTTTGCATTCATATTCCTTTTCATTATGTATGTATATATATATCCTGGTTTTCTTTCCCCAGAGAACCCTTCCTACCACACTAGATTTCTTTCCTCTCTGTATGAAGTTCGTTAATTAGTTTTTACATTTCATTAAAGAACGAAATTGGGATTTGGATTGTATTTATCTGTAGATTGCTTTAAGTTCCATTGTATCAACATTTTCACAATATTAGGTCTTCCTCTCCATGAACACAGGATATTTTCCCATTTGTGTAGGTCTCTTCTTTGTATAGTATTCTGTAGTTTTCTTTGTACAGGTGTTTTCTTTCTTTGTTATTTTTATTTGTAGTTATTTTTTGTGTAGTTTTTGTAAAAGGTAATGTTTCATTGATTTTTTTTGGAGCTCTCTTCATCTGTATACAGGGATCTAATTGATTCCTGAATGTCAATGTGTGTGTGTGTCCTGCTACATTTTTTTCTTACCCTAATCCTAACTCTAACTTTAAGGGTCCTGTACTTTAACCAAAACACTCAAATTTTTCTAATAGTTACTTTTGTAAAATCCTCGTGGTTATTTTTATATAAAACCATGTTGTCTGCAAGTACTGAGAGTTCAACTTTTCCCCTAATATATTACATTGATTTATTTTTATTTCTTACTATTCTGGTGAAGCCTTCCAGCGAGATGTTGAATAAAAGTGGTGATAGGGGACATCCTTGTCTAGTTCCCATTTTCAAAGAAATGTTTTCAGTTTTTCCTGAATTGAGTGTGGTATTGGTTTTTCTTATATGGCCTGTATTATATAAAAACTACCGAGAATCCAGCCCAGCTAAGTTGACAGAAAACCTAACTATCAGACCAACTGACTGAAAATGATACATTATCTGTGCTCATTCCAAACAAAGGTGACTCAAAAGAGTGTGAAATTTATGGAACAATATCTTTGATATCAAATACTAGTAAAATTTTACTGAAGACAATATTAAAACAGACGAAACAGTACTATGGAGGGCTACAAGGAAGTCAAGCTAGATTCAGAAGAGAACATAGAATAAAGGATACCATTGCTGACTTTATATAGTGTATTAGGCAGGGTTCTTTAGAGAAACAAAATCAAGACCCTTATGATTATATATATAAGAAGATATAGATTTATACAGCATGAAGGAATATAACAGCTAATTAGTCCACATAACAGTGCAGAGGGCGCAGTTCAACTCACTTCCATGGAATAGTCAATATACTGGAAGTTCTTCAACTCATGAGGTTACCTGGGACCAAGGTCAAGAAAGTATACAGCTGAGTCTTCCCTTGGGCAATGAAGACAAAGTCTGCCCACAGGCAGCAAACAGCAGGGTGGGTCACCAACAATCAGCAGCTCAGGAGCTTAGTGAAACTGCCCAGATACAATATTGAATACAAACAAATCAAGACATCAGGATCTACCATCCTCAAGCTCAAGTGATGTACACACCAGCAGCATGGCAAAGCAGTCTCCAAGGAAACTCAATCTCTAGTGACAAGATCTACATGTTGGCTTACCCACAGGTAGTGTAACTCACAAATTGAGGCAGAGAACTAGCTAAAGCCACTGCACGCTGGTTCCATCACCAGAGAGCAAGAGAGAGAGGGGCAGGCTTCGCTGCGCCATTTATCTCTTTGTCCTCCAATCAAACTGCAACCTGATTAATCTCAAAAGTTCCTTTTGGCCAGGTTGGCACAGTGAACCTACCTATGACAGATGGCCTCATACAAAGAACACCAGAAATATCTATATTATTTCTGTTATGTGCCATCAAGTTGATTCTGGTTCATAGAAACCTATGTATATCAGGAAAAAACAACACTGCCTGGTCCTCTGTGATCCTTAAAATGGGTTTCATGTTTGAGCCCATTGCTGTTGCCACAGTGCCAATTCTTCTTGTCAGGGGCTTTCCTCTTTCTCACTTCCCTCTACTTTCCCAGGGATGTCCTTCTTCAGGGATCGATCTCTCTTGACAACATGTCCAAAGTAAGTGAGGCAAAGTCTTAAAACCCTTGCCTCTAAGAAGCATTCTAGAGGTACTTATTCCAAGAAAAGAATTTTTTTTGTTTTGAAATTCATGGTACTTTCAATATTCTTCACCAGCACCATAATTCAGATGCATTGATTGTTCTTCAGGCTTCTTTACAGTGTTCAACTTTTATATGCATCTGAATTGATTGAAAAGATGTATGATTGATGGAAGAGATGCTTATTATTTATGTAAAACATTCAACTGTGCAGATAATTACAAATTCTGGATAATATTTCCCAGAATGGGAATTCTAGAACACTTAATTGTGCTCATGTGGAACCTTTAAATCAACCAAGAGGCCATCATTTAAACAGAGCAAGGGGATATTGCATGTTTAAATTGTATGTGTCAGGGCTATATTCTGCCACCATACTTATTTGACCTGTATGTTGAGGAAATTATCTGAGATACTAAACTATATAAAAAAGAACTCAGCATCCAGATGAATAGAAACTTTATTAATAATCTGTCATATGCCAACAACACAACCTTGTTTGCTGAAAGTGAGGAGGACTTAAGGCAATTACTGATGAAGACCAAAGACTACACCCTTCAGTATGGATTAAAACTCAATGTATTCAAAATCAAAATCCTCACCACTGGACCTATAGACAACATCATGACAAATGGAGAAAAATTTGAACTTTTCAGGGATTGCATTTTACTTGAATCCACAATCAAGGCTCATGGAATAAACAGTCAGAAATCAAATGATATATTGTGTTGAGCAAATGTGCGGAACAAGATCTATTGAAGTACTGAAGAGCCAAGTTATCCCTTTGAGGACGGAGGGAGTCCTGCTCCAGTCATGGTGTTTCAATGCCCTCATATGCATATGCAAGTTGGACAATGAGTGAAGAAGACCACAGAAAGAAGGATGTATTTAAATAGGGCTGTTGGTGAAGAATATTGAAAGAACAGCCAGAATGCTCTTTAGGACAAGGTGCTAAGAGTTTGTCTTCACATACTTCGGTTATGTTTTAGGGGGACCTGTATGAGGGAAGGACATGGTGCGTGGTAAAGTAGACGGTCAGTGAAAAAGAGGAAGACCCTCAATGAGACAGAGTGAAGCAGCAGCAATTGATTGAAGCCTAACACTTGTGAGGAGGATGGCATCTAACGAACCAATGGTTCCTTCTGTTGTATACTGTGTTGCTGTGAAGCAGAACAGACCCAATGGCCCCTGCCAACAGCAGCAACATACGTTCAGAAAAGGAACCCTTCTTATGCTGGGATGACGTTCTCGGCTGTTCACCGGAAGGTTGGCTGCAGAAGGTTGTGGCAGGCTGATTCTCTGAATGTTTACAGCCTTGGAGCCCCTATGGGAAGATTTAGTCTATCCTGCATGGTTGCTATGAGTTGAAATAATTTGATGACGATGGATTTTAATATACAAGCGGACTTCAAAACATTTGTGGAACAATGGAATTAGATGATACTGGATGTTTTTCCATGAAAATTTGAAGTCCCATCATGTTTACAAAGAGACTAGAAGAAAATAGTGATAAACAGAAAGAAATCATTTTACACAGGTCTGGTTTACAGGATAAAAACACAGAAGCAAACATTGCCGTTGAGTTGATTCTAACTCACAGTGACCCTAGAGGGCAGGGCAGAACTGCCCTGGTAGGCATCTGAGGCTTTCAATCTTGGCGCAGCAAACACTTGTCTTTCCCCCACAGCGCTGCTAGTGAGCTCCAAGTGCTGACCTTGAGCCAGCAGTCCTAAATGTAACCCAGCACACCACAGGGTCTCTGAGCTTAGGGCACAGTGGTGTCAACTAGAGGCCGGAAAGAGGAGTGCAGAGCTGTAGGGGGCAAAAGACTGATAAAATAATAAACCTATCTTTTCTTCAAGAGCCTGTGCATGTTTACACACATGGTATTTTAAAAAGTAATAATCATTAAGATTTTGACTAGAGCCAGAGTCTCTGAGCCTTAATTAGCAGATGTAGCAAGAAATGTTCCCAAGATAAAATGGGTGATCATGAAAAACAGGTTTCAAAGTTGTGAGGTAATTTGGGAACTTTTATGATTAAACTAGATAAAGACTGATAATGATCCTTAAAACTTTGATCGAATAAACCAAGAATATAAATTTTGATCCATGCTGAAAACTTCAAAATAAACAAGCAAACAAAAACAGTTGTCTGATTTATGCCTATGCAATAACATGCAAAGGGTTATTTGTAGATAAAAAACACTTGTTGATATCCAAGCTCCACAAGGTATATGCTATCTCCTGTAAAATGCAACCATCGATTAGAAATCAGCAGAACACAATATTAAACCCAGGGTTTGTAGATGTCGGGCTGATAAGTTTCTTACTTTTATATATTAGACAGAGATTTCAAATTCAATATATCTACATCTTCTCTCTTTGGCTTTGGGGTAGTAATTAATACATTGATTTAAGCAGATTTTCTTTTCAAATGTAAAGGATTTCATTGCTTTCCTGACACTAAATTAAAGTGGCAATACAAATTTAACATAAGACTGAAAATTTTAAAAAATCGATCAAACAAAATATAAAATACCACCAAGAGTTATAGGCTAAACTTAATAAGTTTGATTTTAAAATTATTTATGATAAAATTTTTATTCAACCAAAATAATATATGTCATAAATACCACGTATGTCACACAACATCAAGATAGTGAAGAACATAAATGATTAAAAATACATTAAGTTATTAGAATATTAAGAGAATGAAATGGGAATGCAATTGCCGAGTAAACTTTAATGCAATACTTTAAATTTATGTAGAATTAAGGAGACCCATGTATTGAGAATCACAATAATGTGGAAATAGACTTATACTCAAATAAGAACAAAGTTTATTTATTCAGTGCTTGCTATCAAGGAGTCAGACACCATCATTTGCATTTAGCAGAATCATATACAAGTGTGGGAGTAAATGAGAGGCATTTGATGTTGTTGGCATAGGACCCTTGACTAGTGTTGTTAATTAGTAGCTGGGTATCTTTTAAGGTTGACTAACTCCAACATCACCATCATCAAGAAGAGCATATTTGAACTATCTTGTAGGTCCTAAATTGGAAGTAGGAAAAACATTGAGAAAGCTATTTGCTATCAATCAAACCTTGGCTATCTTGCCACATTGTTTCATGGATTGCTATTTGGATTCCTGGACTTGACGAACAGGCTATAAGTCAGAGTTCTATTTCCGTAGGAGTGGATTCAAAAGGTATTGTTGCTAAGTTTCCAATTCTTACATGCTCAGGTTTATTACAATAGAATGTGATCAGTGAATGGCTGAAAACATGTTCTCTCTGTAATGTAATTATCTTAATCCCATTAGGATGTCTTCATAAAAAGGATACTGGTTTATTTTTGCAATGGGAGGGGAAAATAATTTTGAAGTCAGTGTCAATATAAAAATTTTAACAATATTCAAATGGACATCTTCCCCAAAACTGAAGTCTTGGAACAAATTTACAGGGATGCTGTCCCACATAAAGTCACGATGTTTTTGATGGATAAAAAGGAAAGTTAGGAAGACTACAAAATGACCCTTACAGATGGTCAACAATTGTCCATTTGTTAGTTCAGTATCTCACTTTGCTCAACTGGGTTCTCTAGAGAAATAAAACTAGTGATGTAGTTATACATCTACATCAACATATATAAAGAAATTTATATCAAGAAAGTGGCTCACCTAGTAGTAGAAGTGGGTAAGTTCAGGTTGGTTCAAACCTGTGGGTTAGATGTTAATCTGGAGGCTTTTTCTGGCTTATCTGCTTGGCTGACAAACCAAGAAGCAAGAGAACAAGCAGGAAGAAGAAGAAATCAGCAATTCAGAGGGGTTGGCAGGCAATACAGCTCAAGTCTTAAAAACCAGAGTTTAATGAGACAAATGCAGGTCCAGATCAACAAGCAGTGACGAAACTCTCCACAGTATCTAGCTGTGTCTCAAATAGGCCACACCTGCCAAGGAAACAGCCTTAGCGGCCTGATCTGAGGAGAAGATTACATTGCACCTTAATTATCCCAAAACTGCTTGACTACTTATAGCAGATGCCATCTGGAGTTGATTACATTATATTATATCACATCATGGGGGAGGCTCAACAGCCAAACTACTGAGAATCCAGGCCTAGAAAAGTTGACACATAGCCTAGATTTCATATTCATTAACAAACTGTGTTTGACTTACTGATGTGTTTCAAACTCAATTCTTTGCAAGAATTCATGTCTTTTAAACTGCACATGAAATGTTTTAATACGTGATCACATATGATAAAACCAATAAATATAAAGATGTAAAATTTTATATGATCACAATGAAATAAAACTAGAAAACAGGAATAGACAGAAAATTACTCTAATACCTTGTGAAAATATAGAATATAATGTAAAATAATTTCATAGTAAAAAACTAAAATGACAGGATTCTTCTAATATTCACTTTGAAAACATATAAAGTGCCGCAAAACCAAGGACCATAAGGAAATTTTAAGCCATTGACTGTGTTTACTATAAAAAGTGTTTGAAACTAAGTGAACTCACTTTAGAACTCCAATCAATAATTATGGAGTCGAGAAAAAAAAGATGCTTTTTTTGGAATAGATTCAAGAAGAAATTAGTGATTTATAAAAATGAAAAAGTTAAGAAGTGGCAAATGTTCTTTTAAATAACTCACTATAATAAATGTGAAATCACTATGGACAATTGGGGCTTAAGAAATGTGGAAGATACCTCAGAATTGACCTGAAGCTGCTTCAGGAAGGTTCCCAGGACATTTATCTATCAATTTATCCTTCTTCACTATAGAGTCTTACTTCTAGTAAGTAATCTTACTTCTAATCGCCCATCTGCCTCTTCTACATGACAGCAAACTCTATTGATGATAAGAGCTGGGAGGCAAAGGGCATTTATAGAGGTCTAGATAAAGAATGTACATATGCAAATATATTTATATATGAGGATGGGAAAATAGATCTATGTGCCTATATTTATAGGTTTAGTATTAAGGTAG
>NW_022103906.1:50781348-50876597 GCF_000313985.2 Echinops telfairi | reverse complement strand
CGATTACAAGGATCTATATGTGACCTCCTCCCTGGGGGACGGACAACAGAAAAGTGGGTGAAGGGAGACGTTGGACAGAGCAGAATATGACAAAACAAACAATTTATAAATTATCAAGGGCTCATGAGGGAGGGGGGAGCGGGGAGGGAGTATAAAAAAATGAGGACCTGATGCCGGGGGCTTAAGTGTAGAGCAAATGTTTTAAGAATGACGAGGGCAATGAATGTACAAATGTTCTTTACACAATTGATGTATGTATGGATTGTGATAAGAGTCATATGAGCCCCTAATAAAACGATTAATAAAATGAAATCAAATGAGGGAGGAGGGTGGGGGGGAATTAGGAGCTGATAACAAGGGCTTAAATAGAAACTAAATGTTTATAAAATAGTGATGGCAACATATGTACAAATATACTTGATACAATTGATGTATGGGTTGTTATATAAGAGCTGTACGAGCCCCCAATAAAATGATTGTTAAAAAAAAAAAAGAAAGCCTTAAAAGAAGAAGCTGAGGTGGGAAGGTGTTAGCAGGCCAGAATTGGCCTTCTACTTTCAGTGCGTGTAAATTCAAAAGGTGAAGAAAGTAGTTCATGGAAATTATCATAGGCAGTGTTTTCTAAAGAAGTAAAATCAGAGAAGCATGTATATTCACGTATAGAGAAATATATGCCAAGAAAATGGCTCACACATTTGTGGAAATGGGCAAGTTCAATTCCAGGTAGTTCTCAAGTCCATGGACCTGATGTTAGGATGGAGACTTCCCTTGACTTGACAAGTTGTGGGGACTGATAAACTCAAGACTTTGCCAGAAAACCATAGACTGGTGTTTCCAGAGGCTAATGAATTCAGTGGGTCAGATGGTAGGTCACTGACAACTCCCAGAATTCACAGACAACAGGGCACACTGTTGACTCAAGTTCAACGCACTGGAGGGCCATGCTTTGCTAGACCCAGCAAAAAGAAAGCAAACTTTCCCACAGTGGTCCACTTCTGCTGGATTGCATCCAGTCTATGAAAAGGACCTGGAAAGAGAGTTGCATTCCACTCTCATCTTCTTACACCTGATTGGCAGTTCGGTGCAGAATCCATCATGGAGATGATTACATTGTGTTAGGTCATGTTATTGGAGATGACTAGGTTTTCACTGCCAAACTATGAGGTTTTTTGGCACAGCTAATTCAACATAAAACTGAACTATCACAATTGCTAATCATGTCATCTAATTCCCTAAATCATCTGGCTCTACCTCATCCACTGACCTTATCAGACATTTTCCCAATTTTCTTTCTAGCAAAATTGACTTCCTATTCCTTTTGGTGTTTCAAATAAATCAAGACGGATCTTATCTTAGTGTCTTTATATCTTCTATAGCCTATGATTGAAAATATTTCCCCATATTGTTAAATAGCTTCTATCTTCCTATTCCCTGGCCTTATCTGATATATCATAATAAAAAAGCCTCTGAATTAATAAAATAATAAGCCAAATTCACTACTGTCATGTCATGGAGACACTGTAGGACAGAATGTAAATTCTCTTTAGGGTTTCTAACATTGCAAATCTTTTTCGGAGAAAGCAGCCTCATCTTTTCCCCTTGGAATGGCTGGTGGATTTGATCCACTGACCTTGAGAATTACTGAGTGAATTAGACTAAAAGCTACCCGACACACCCCACTGATAATCATGTCTGAAAGGGAATAGAAAGTTTCACTGGGAGGAAGGTGGTGGCAGAAATACCAACCTGGGAAAGAATAATCACTAAATGTTGTTTGATCAGATTTGAAAGATTAGTGTCAGAAAAAAAAAGAACAAATAGCAGAATGCAAGGATAGAATTAAGCTTAGGGACGAAATGGCTGTGATTCACTATACAGAACACAGTTGTGTTCAGAATGCAGGTTCCTTTAGTAAGGGACCGTTTTCCTTTAGTAAGAGATTTCCCCTATCTATACTCAAATGGAGGCTCTTCTCAGATACTCCTTAACTTAAACCTGATACTCTCCAGGACCATTTGCATTTCCAGTTTTTCTCAGTGGGGTGATGACAGTGGCTGGTTGTTGAGGGATTACTGGTCTCTAGTCCTCTGTTCAGCATTTCATAGGCCTTGCTGCATTTTTTCAGGATAATAGCCCTCTGATGTTAGCATTTTATAGTAACAGAGGCTGAGAATCAGAAGGCCTGGAACAAATTGTTCAAGATTAAATGCAAGAAGGTGGCAGCATTTGAATCCCAAAGTTCTGACTCTTAATTAAGCCATGTCCTTATTTTTCTTCTGGAAGAATATAATGATTAACCATCAACCATCTATCAGTTTGCCAGTCATACAGCAGCTTTTGTATTACTGTGATGCTGGAAGCTATGCCACTGATATTTTAAACACCCTCAAGCAGTGCCACCTATGATGGACAGGTTTCAAAGACTTCCAGAAAGACAGACTAGAATAAAAGGACTGGCAATCTGGTTCTGAAAATCATTCAGTGAAAATCATATAGATCACAAGGGAATAATTTTTTATATAGCCCTGTAAAATGACCTCATGTTGAAGGCACTCAAAACACATACTGCACAACAATGAACTCAAGCATACTGATGAGTGTGAAGATGGTACAGGACCAAGTAATGCTGAGCCCAAGCCAACTTAGCGACAGCCGACATCTGCAGAGTCGATAGGACCTGAGCTCTGAGGTCAGACAAGCAGGTCTGAATCATGACCCTCCTTCTGACGAGCAGTTTTTCCAGGAAAAGCCATCTTAGTCTTATGAATCCCACCATGCACATTTGCTTGGCTAGCAAGTGAAATTTTCTTTCACACTGTATGCTTTGAGTCTCTGTAGTGGTACTGAGCAATTTCAGCAAAGTTTACTCTTTTGCTCGAATCTTGCAGATGGCATGGCTAAGCTTCATCTTTATTTCTAGGGATATGAGTCAATATCCTATTCCATCAGCTGACTAGATCCATCCGCTTCCACAGGCTGTGAGTTAAGCTGATCTAGGTACATGAAGAGAATCCCCAGATCGACATGTGGCCTATGGATTTGGGACTTACCAACCTGAGAGTGAATCATTTCCTTGATGGTTCATGAGTGGTGATGCTCTTTAAAGGGCAGCAATTTGTAGAACTGAGAGGAGGACTGGTGGTTGACATCAGACACGGTGGAGTGGAATAGAATTTTGGAAAGTTGGTAATTTGGGAGCTTTTACCTCTCTGTGACCAGCCTTGTGCTGACATTTCTTTGAAAACATATTTATGCATGTAATTATTTTCACATGTAAACTTTGCCTGTTTTCCCATTTTTCTGTGCATCAGTTTTACATTGATAAAATGGAAAAATAATACTATTTACCTCATAGTATTTCTATGAATATTTTCACTCAAAATATGAGAGCCCGTGTTTGCTCAATGGTAGAAATTGCACTTTCTGTGTTGGCAACATAGATTTAATTCCAGCCAAAATGCTCATGTATAGCCTCTACATCTATCTGCCAATGGCGGGTTCCTTATGGCTAAAATGCTGAATCATTTACAGTGGAGCTTCCAGACTAAGATGGACTAGGAATAAAAACCTGCTCAAATACTTCAACTATCATCCAGTGGTGACCTTATGGATTAAAATGATCTGATCCATAACTAATGATCGAAATGGTGCCACACCAGTCAGCATGGGCTTTTGAAGTTCACGAGGCTGCAATGAATTGAGAATGTATTTGGCAATTTACCAAAATTCACATAGAATTTATTTGTGTTTACTTATTTACAGTGGATTTGCCATGCAATTTACCTTCATAATCATTTCACCACATTTAATTCTACATTTCTTTAAAAATGTGGAAATTTTGGTTACAAGGATTATCTTCCTTAGTGTGGCCCAATATTATATATAATGGAGACAGGTGTAGGAACATTATGCCTTTAACCAGCTGCTGTCAATTGATTCCAACTCATAGGGACCCTGTGTGTATCAGAGTGGAACTGTACCCCATAGGGGTGTCCACTGCTCTGGAAGACACCTCTGGTTCGATTAAAACATCCAATCTTTCAAAAAATCAACCAAGCAAATTACTTATTTGCACTACTCAGGGTCTCCCCACACTCTTTACTCTCTGGAAAACTGGTTTCCCTGCATGTGATTTTGTCTAGGTCACCTTTGGATACTTTTCCATATCTTTAAAGTAAAGGGATCAGTTAAATTTTATATTCACTTCTAGCAATAAAATTGTATGATCTAAATATATGTTGCATTTATAAAATTCATAGGCTCATATAAGGTTTAATTATCTGCAGTAACTCACTTTTATACTTCATGTGTTTAACCATATGCTTATATAGTGTAAGTCTTTTCTTCAAAAATCATTGGAAAAACAGATAATTTAATACTTTAATCATAACCAAAAGAGCTTATATGCAAACTTAAACTCATCTTTCTATACCTTGGTCATACCCTATATCCCCTAGGAGAAAGTGTAGTAAATGTAATCTGTCAAATGAGAAACTCAACTCTATAGATTTTCATCTCCGTCCAACAACAAATAGCCTAAAATAAAGAGCACATAGACTTTTCTTCATTTTTATGCTTACAGCATAAGATTTACAGATTGCTTTTCTATAAGGCAGACATATATTATTGTCCTCCATGCTGAAAAGATTCTAAAATAACACAGTATTGTAAAATGATAGTCAGTAGATATCAGTATTCTTCATTCAGCATAACATAGGTATAATTTGATTAAAATGATTTTAATATAGCAAAAAATAGTTAATTACTACTGGGTAGTAAATAGACATATCTTAGGAATCAAGCATTCGATCAAGAATAACTAACTGGTAATTGGAATGTGAAAGTTGGAAACAGAAAAGGATCCCCAACTGGAAAACATGACCTTAGAGGTAAAAACAATGCTTGAAATTGCATGATAGAATTTAATAAAATAAACAATGAACTCATTGCAGAACTCTTTCTTTAACAATATAAATGTAATTATCAATACCAACATTTCAGGATAGAACACCCAGGGACAAAATGGGGTGCACTTTGAAAAGTGACTGTGGAGAATCTCCATATCCTCAAGGTGAACAAGAGCAGGGATTTGGCATCAGAACAGTCCATTGAGGCTCAACTTTAATTTGAAACAGAAGAACATTCAAACCAATCGATGGCAGGCCAAGTACAATCTTGAGTATCTCTTCTCTGTGTCTAGACCATCTCAAGAACAGATTTAATGACCAACGACCACATGAGTCATGGGATGACATCAAGAACATGAAAAATGAAGAAAGCAGTCGGTCAATTTTCATACAGGGAAAAAGAAAAGACAAATACGGATGTCAGAAGAGACTATGGAACTTTCTTTTGAACATAATGTATCTTATGCCCATGTAAGAAATTATGAGACAAAAGATCTGAATGCTGAGGTCAGAAGGCAGCTTGAGAAGTCAAAATAAAGTATTACAATGAAATATACAAGAGCCTGAAGTTAGAAAACCAAAAGGAATGAGATCAGTATTCTCAAGTGGAAAGCACCGAAGAAAAAAATGAAAGCTTTGAGTTATAATGTTGAAGAATTTTATGGGCAAGAGTTTAGTGATTCAGAAAGCAT
The DNA here is from genome assembly GCF_000313985.2 of Echinops telfairi. Taxonomy (NCBI): domain Eukaryota; kingdom Metazoa; phylum Chordata; class Mammalia; order Afrosoricida; family Tenrecidae; genus Echinops; species Echinops telfairi. The sequence continues at coordinate 50,870,998 of NW_022103906.1, read as the reverse complement.
CAAGCTGGAAGCAATACACAGAGTCAGTCTACCAGAATAAATTGGTTGATGTTCAACCATCTTAGGAGGTAGCATCTAATGGAGAACATAGGTATTGAAGTCCAGATGTGCTGAAGACATTGGAAAAATAAGCCTTCAGGCCTGACATATGTGAATTGAATGTTTTAATAAATGGATGCAACATTGAAAGCACTCTTTCATCTATGCCAAGAAATTTAGAAGACAGTTACCTGACCATATAACTGGAAGATATCCATATTTGTGCCATTCCAAATAAAGGTTATACAACATAATGTGGAAATTAACAAAAAATATTAATATCACACGCAGGTCAAGTTTTGTTGAAGATAAACCATAAAAGTTTCAAACAGTATATAGACAAGAAATGCCAGAAATGAACCCAGTTTCACAAGAGCATATAGAATGAAGACTATCACTGTTGATTTCAGATAAATCTTGGCTGAAAGTAGAGAAAACTAGAGATACTTAGCTGTGTTTTATTGACCATGCCAAAGCATTCTTCAATTGTACGGATAATAAAAAATTGTAGATGACATGGTGAAGAAAGGGAATCCTGAACAAATCAATTGTGCTCATATTGAGCCTATATGTAGACCATCCTGCAGTTGTTTGGGCAAACCAAAGAGATTCCATCTATCTTAAAACCAAAGGGATTCCACACAAGCAAAAGTGTGCATTATGTTGCATCCTTTCATGATACTAATTCAGTTGGTATGCTGAGTAAATACTCTGAGAAATCAGACAATATGAAGAAGAATATGACATTAAATTTGGACAAAAACTTATTAATAACCCGTAACATGCAGATTTCATAAAGATGCCTTCTTCAAGTGAAGAGGACTTGATATACTTACTGATGAAAATCTAAGATTATACCTCCATATATTATAAGCCACAATCCTCAAACCAGGCCAATATAATAATAATAAATGGAGAAAAGATTGAAGTTGTCAAGGATTTCATTTTACTCAGCCCCCAAACAACAACCCAGGGAAGTAGCAGTTAAGAAATCAAACTATTGTATTGGGCAAATCTGACGCAAAAGACCTCTTTCATGTGTTAGGTAGCAAAGATGTAACTGAGAAATAAGGTGACCCTGATACAAGTCATGGCATTTTCAATTGCCTTTTATGCATGCAAAAGCTGGACAATGACTAAGAAAGACTGAAGGAGAATTGATGCCTTTTGTATTTTGATATTAGCTAACAATATTGGTACACCACAGACAGCCAAAAGAACAAACAAATCCGCTTTGCAAAAAGTACAGGTAGTATTCTCATTAGAAACAAGGATGTTGAAGCCCAATTTTATATTCTTTAAACATGTTATCAGGAGGTACCAGTCCCCTGAGAAGGATATCACCCTTAGTGATGGATGGAAAAACAGGAAGACTTCAGTGAGATGGATTAGCACAATGAGATGGGTTAACACACAATGGATTCAAACATGGCACAGAGCTGGGCCGAGTTTTGTTCTGTGGTCCATAGGGCCACTGTCCATTGAAAATATGAGCAACAATAACGTATGTTCACATGAAGTTCTAAGATCTCATCAGAATTCAAAGTTTTCATTCCGTCTGCGTAACACTACCTCTAGAGCTCTCTTGTGGCAATCTAATAGAGTACGAAAGAATAAGCATGAAAATAAGAAGTCGTCATTAGTCCTGTAAATACTGTTATGAAGAATCATTAAATCCCTTCTTGATATAATGACCTCAATTACTCCTCTCTAAGTATTTAAATTTAGCATGTGACCTTTTCCATCTATAGGCTAAACACCTATAGTTACATAATCAAATGTAGCAAAAAATAGTTTGAGCTCATTATTAGTTTAAAAAGAATAGTAGTAAATGCAAGACTGACTTAGAACTGTTAACCCAATGAATGTTTAAATTAGTCAATTACCAAGGAGAGAAAAAGAATGAAAAATAAAGCAGAAAATGACAATTTTCTAGGACATTATTATAAAATTTACTACATAATTGAAACTTTCCCTCCCTAATACATAGAGAGCTGAATTGGGTAGAGTTCAGATGCTAAGAACCTTTATTATAACAAATAATTGAGAGACAATTCCATGTACTTGAAGAAATAAAACAATAAAAACACAGGTTCGGAATAGAAAAGCTATTTTACTCAAACTTATTCAATCTCATGCTGAACAAATAATTCAAGAAACTGGACAATATGGAGAATAACGAGCAATGAGGGGCAGAGGAAGGCTTATTAACAACCTGCTTGTTACATGCAAATGACACAGTTTGGATTGCTGGAAACCAAGGGTGCTGAAAGCAAATGAGGATTTTAAACTCTGCAGTGTGGTTCCATTTGTGAGAGTGCCTCTTATTCCACACAGAGGTTCTACCTGAGCACAATTACATCCTTGTGCTGGGTCCTCGTTTTAATTCTGCGTGGACTTCTGGTACCTCCTCCATTAGCATTGCTGTAGCCATTTTTGAATGATCTTTTACAAAAGTGTACTTACATGTGATATTGATGGTATTGTTTAATAATGTCCAAATCTTGTGGGTCACGTCTCTTTGGAATGGGGACATATGAATCTCATTTAGTCAGTTGGCCAGGTAGCTGTCTTTTAATTTTCATCATCACAAAGTTCATAAGCAAAGTCTATTATCTTTTAATCACCCAAATTCGAGTAATAGTTGTAGTAACTGGATTTCCTCGTAGGCATATGAATAGTATCCTATCATAGGCAGTATTGTACTTCAAGATAGAGCATGATGTGTTCTTTGAGGTGATGAATGCACACCATTCCTCTTGAATCTGTCATCCCTGGTACAGTAAACATCTAATTATCTGATCCAAAGTAGCCAGTGCCTGTCCATTTCAGCTCACTAGTTCCTGCAATATCTTTATGTATGAATTTCTCTTTGTTTTAGAAAGCATCCAATTTTTCAAGATTCGTACTTCATACATTATATGTTCTGATTAGGAATGGATCATTGCAGCAATTTCTCCACATTTTGAGTCAGGCTTCATCAGAAAATGAAGATTTGAAAGTTTTATTTATCTACTTCATTCTGGTCCCCTCCACTCTGACTGTACAATCCGATATGCAGCCGAACAGAACACGGCTGGGTCCTCATAATCACTCTATGTCTGAACTCACTGTTGTGTAACTCGGTCAATCCATTTGGAAGTTCTTCCTGTTTTTCACTGACCATCTGCTTTCCCAAGCATGCTGCCTTTCTTAGCATGTCTTTCTCATGCATGATGTCTTCCAAAGTATGGAAGATGAAGTCTCACCATCATGGTTTCTAAGGTGCAGTCCCTCTGTACTTCCCCAAAACAGATTTGCTCATGCTCCTGGCAGCCCATTCTTCACCGACACCACAATTCAAACCCACCATTGCTCCTATATTCTTTCTTACTCGTTGTCCAGTTTTCATGTGCATAGAGGTGATTGGCCATACCAAGTTTGAATCAAGATCACCACAGTTCTCAAAGGGATGTCTTTGCTTATCAACTGTTTAGAGTTATTGTGCAGCAAAATTTCCAAATGAATTATGTTATTTGACTTCCTGACTGCTGTTTCCATGAGCATTGTGTGAAACTAAGTAAACTGAAAGCCTTGACATCTTTTCCATCGTTTATCAACAAGTAGTCTATTGGTCCAGCTGTGAGGATTTTGGCTTTCTTTACATTGTAATCCACACTGAAGGCTGAAGTCCTTTATCTTCATCTACAAGTGCATCAAGTCAACTTGATTTCATAAAGCAAGGTTGTGCCATCTGCATATCACAGGTAGTTAATGACCCTTCTTGCAATCCCGATTGGGAGTTCTTCTTCACACACTCCAGCTTCCCAGACTATTTGCTCAGCATATAGATTGAATAATTATGGTGAGGAGATACAACTTTGATTCCTCCATTTCTGATATTAAACCATGGTTCATCCCTTGCTATGCTTGAACAAATGCTTCTTGTTCTAGTTGCAGGTCCCACTTACGCACAGTGCAGTGCTCAAAAATTCCCACTCTGAAATGTTACACAGTTTGTTGTGATCCACACCATCAAATACCTTTGCATAGTCAATAAACCACAAGCAAACATCTTTATGGTATTATCTGCTTTCTGCCAAAATTCATCTGATTTCATCAGTAATGTGCCCTTTTAATTTTTGTCATCTGACCTAGCTCTGATGGTTAGAAAAGAAGAGAAAAATGCCACATGTTTAGTTGGTAACAGAAAGAGCAGTTTAATTGGAACTGAATTGGATGGAGTTGAATTGAAAGTTAATCTCTACTAAATTAAAATAGAGTACATTGATTTCCCTTAAATGTGGTGTCAGGGAAGTGGACTTGACTTGTGACATATGGGAAGGTGGACATTGAGGAGAGATAAGGAATAGAATAAAGCTTTGGTTAGTAATGAGTAATTATAGTGAAGGGATTATGACTTGTCTGTCATTTAATTGGGACAGACACAATGGCTGAGAAGATGTCACAGGAATATAATGAATTTATTTGTGAACCTAGAAATGAGAGAATTCGAGTATAAGTTGCTTTAGTAGTTGCTGTTTTCATGGACATTATAGATGTTGATGTTTGTACCCTTTGGGTAATACTGTTCTGGTCCGAGTCCAAGACTGCGGCCATTCATCTTTGCTGTAGAACAAGCGGAAGAATAGAACCTATACAGCAAAACACAAACTGGGAAAACAAAGTAATTAGATGTACCACAAATTTAAAGAATGAAACTATGACTAGTTCAGTAATGTTTTCTGGCCAAAAGAGTTGGGCTGAAAGAGGGTCTAATTGATGATATTGTAAATATACTCTCTATCTAAAATTTATTAAGTTGTAACTGTTTCTTAATTAGATAATATATATAGAATCAACACATATAAATGTGGCATGTTATCAGTCGATACTGCTTCCTAAAAAGAGACCATCAAGATCAGACAAAAGAAGACCATCAAGGAGATGGATTGATACAGTGACTACAATGATGGGCTCAAACACTTGTGAGAGGACACAGGGCCAAGCAGTGTTTTCATAGTACAGCCATGTACATATTATTGCACACAGGATAGCTGTGGGTCAGAACCCACCTGATGGCACTTAACAACAACCATTCTTAGCATAATATTCCATCCCACCTTCAATGGACTAGAGTTAGAACAATTGAGTGTGAGTTTTTGAAGGGATTTGATTTCATAGTACTTATAAAGTAGTACTGTGTTTCAAAAACAAAGTACCTGTAGTTCCTTTTGTCTAAATACAAAAAGCAAAACAAAAACACAATAGAGAACAACTACTCATGATTTTACTTCTCAAACCTATCATTCACATTTGCTGCTGATATTTGGATGTATATATTTTTTCCAGTTTTTAAAATACATTCGGTAAACATTTAGTTTTACTTCAGTGACAGGAAAAACAAAAGAGATATAAAGGTTCTTGTCCATATTCAATATTGAGCTTAGATGAACTAGTGGTCAGCTGTATAGCATGTGGAATTTAGAATCCAGGCTGAGCAATGTCTTCCTAAGAGTCTCTCTGGAGAAAGGTTAGTTTGGATGCGAAGGAAAGAGGCATAGAAGAAAGATGGGCTAGCTCTTACACATAGTTTTAAGTGGATTGTGTTACTTCAACTTTTTGTCTGCTGGGTAAAACAAGTCACTTGGTTGACGATCAAGAGGCTTCCTGGAATGCGGTGAAGCTAGAATGCATTGATTTATAAAATAAGGAATTATCCAGTGATTCTGGATCAGTTCGTTCATGATTGAAAGGCCATTGCAACAAAATTCTCCTGTTCAATGAAAGTTCAGCCAAACAACGGTGAGTCAGCAAGAAAGTTCTTACAGGATGTTTTTATGTTTCTGTTCATGTTGGGTCTTTTTATTCTCTAGACATGAAGCAGAATAATAGAATTTGAGGTTTCAAGTAGATTGAATACAGCAAATTTGACTTCATAGCATATTAATTGCCTGAAATAAATTTACCACATAAAGTAATGCCAATGTGTTTCTTTTCATTATCCATTTTTATTCAAAATGCAATTTTACTGGCTAAGCAAAATATGAAACTGCTTAGGACTGGGACTTAGGAAAAGAAACTTGTGACCAATTCAATAAAGTACAATACTGCCTCACAGCAATTTAACCTAATCTCCTTACCACTGTTGTTTTATTCTCAAATATGATTCTATTTGTTTTCATGATAAAATATATATCTCTTTGGGTAGGAAAAAAGTACTTGTATCAAACTTATTTCAATCATTTTCTGACTTCATCCGATTTAAAAAATATTTTGATTTATTTCATGGTAATTTACATCACTATGAACTCTAACGTCATGATTGAAGCTTCATTGTACACTGCTGCCATCGTCTCCTGGGAGGTTGTATCTTCAATTTCTATTTTGCTACGGATATTCTAGATCTTCTCTTATTTAGGAATCTCCTAAGTGAACATACTTTATTTTATCCTCCACTCCCTCCCCCAAATAAACACATATATTACTGTAAATATGTAGGCTTCCATTCCAGTTTTAGTCAAGTAGTAACAAAGAAATAGACTAGATGAGAAAAATTACTTCAAAAACAAAGTGACTTTTTGCACTATGTGACATTTTATTTTAGAGACTTCTATATTACAATAATTTGTTTCTCTCTAGTAATTAAATCACAAGATTATAAATCTGTTTCTATTTAATTTTACACAAATAAACTCACAAAACCTCTGTTGTTGAGTCAATTCCTACTCAATTGGGCCCTATAGAAGGGTTCCAAGACTTAATTTTTATGGGAGCTGACAACCTCATCTTACTCCTTTGGAGTGGCTGGTGAACTTGACCCACTGACCTTGCAGCTAGCAGCCCAATGCCTAACCTACCTTTTATTGATTAAAACCAAAACCCAAGCCCACTTCTATCAGGCGAATTCTGATTACAGCCCAGAATGAACTGCCCCACGAGCTTTCCAAGGTTGTAAATCTCTCCAGAAGCAGACTGCCACATCTCTCATTTATGGAGAGGGTAGGGGTTTGAACCACTGACCATCTATTAGCAATGCAGTTCATTTCTTATGTCATCACCATGGCTCCTTTTACATAAATAAAACTTATAACTATTAATAATTTATAATTTTATATTATCATTCAATTTATCTCAGAAGCATAATCTATTCACCAACAGAATACAGATAGACAGTTTGAGCACAGGGATTGCAAATTTGAATAAGTACAATTTAATTCATTTTTTGAAGGTGCCATTAAGGTGACTGTAATTTGAGAAGGCAATTCTATTTCCGTGTTATTTTGGGTGGTTTCCAACCTGGGGTCAAATTGGATTTTATTCTCCTGTGATTCACAGAGTTCTCAGTTGCTAATTTTTATAAGTAATCGCCAGTGCTCTCTTGCTAATCTGCCTTCGTCTGGGCGCACCACTGACACCTGTGCTCCCTGGATGAAGGTGCTAGTGCTTGAAATACCTGAGACCTAGTTTCCAGCATCATAGCAACCTCAAGTCACTATGATAAGGCAAACTGACAGAGAGCTAGGGAGTCTAGGTAAAAGCATGTTTAAGCAATTTTGGATCTAGTTTAGAGGCTGACTCAATTCCTTTCCTTTGGTCAGGGGAGGAGATTCTGCAGCAAAATCTCAAAGGAGACCAGACCTTATGCTACCTTGAAGGAAGGAGCAAGAGAATCCAAGGAATTGAGTGGACAAAGCAGCCACCTTGCTGATGTCGTAATTTGTAATCTTGCCTTAAGATAAATATAAGAATTTCATAACAAGCTTCAGGTAGCCTGTCTGCCTTTATATGAAAGTGTGAGGTGAGGGAGGTGAGGTTTTCTTATTGATGTCAAAGCTGCAAACGAGCACCAGTTGCTGTGTCCTTCCTATAAATCAACCCTGGAGAAAATATGGAGGAAACCCAAACTCACTGATTTGTGAGAAGACCCTTGGGCAAAAGGAAATCACTTTGATCTAGTATGTGCCAGGGCAGTTATGTGGCCGTGGCTTTAAAAAGTCATCTCTAGTTAGTGCATAATGCAGTTGCTGACGTTAACAGCATCTTTCAGTGCCATCGAGCACTGATGACTCAGAGCAACTGTAGAGGGCAGGGTAGAACTGCCCCTGTGAGCTTCTCAGACTGTAACTCTTATGGGAGTGGAAAGTCCTGTCTCAGGGATCTGCTGGTGGTTTTGAAATGCTGAGCTTGGGTTTAGCAGCCCAACGTGTAACCACTCTGCCACCGGGGTCCCTCTCACAGTCTCTAGTATTGAACAAAGGGGAGTCCTCGTGGCACAGTGGTTACATGTTGTGCTGCTAACCACAAGGTGGGCAGTTTGAGACAACCATCCATTCCATGAGGCTTTCCACTGTGGTAGAGAGTCACAGTTCTAGGAAAAGATGAGGCTTTCCACTGTGGTAAAGAACCACAGTTTCGGAAACCCACACGGGGCAGTTCTACTCTGCCCCATTGAGTTGCTGTGAGTTGGCGTTGACTTGATGGCAGTGAATATTGTAGGAGTAGATATCATGCCATTCCAGATCTGGACAAAGCTCAATACACCATGCAAATCCCAAATCCTGATACTCAAAATTTGTAATCTTTGGAATGAAAATAAATATTCACTCATTATATTACCAGAGGATTTGAAAATTGTTATCATCTTGCCATAATTTCTGAGAGGTATTTATTATTGAAATTCACTAAAGGCAAGTTAGTGTCCTACATTATTATCATAATTCTTATTCAGAAAAAGGGAAGATGAGGATGAATTAGGAATTGGAATGACCCAGTTGAAAAGCAACCCAGCTAAAATTCAAGGTCAAGCACAAGTTATATCTGATAAACTAATATACATCCATTTTATTAGACACTAACAGGGTATGTTTCAGGAGCTCTGGTGGCTGAGTGCTTATGGGTTCAGCTGCTGACCACACAATCCACAGTTTGAAATCACTAGAAGATCTTCGGGAGAAAGACCAGGGTTTCTACTCCCCGGAACAATTACAGTCTTGGAAACTCACAGGGACAGACTTGGTAGCTATTCCATGGCAAAGAGCTGAGCTTGAGTTTTGAGGGCATGTTTTTAATGTAGATGTGCATTTCTATAGTTAGCACAAAGTAATAATTAGCATATTTCCTAAGAATCCAAGAATGTGTTTGCTATGAATTACATGGCCTGGATCAACCACATGCCATTGTCCTTCCATGAGATGAGTTATCTTTCCCATGACCTCATAAGAGGCAAGACATTTAAGAGAGTAGGTGGGCCATTCAGATTTTGTGGAGCCTTGATTTTCATCTGCTAATTCTATTGGTCCCAATTCATGGTCACCCAGACGAAATCTGAGTGGAGTCCTGAACAGAAATAAGCATTAAATATTTACCCAGGGAAATGGCACAGATATTTTCAATATGAACTTGTGACACATCTGTTCAAATAGTATGAGACCTACCTATCACCCGTGCACATGTAGACTGGCGGAGGAGATTACAGAAATCAAACAGGGATATTTAATGACTTTCTCTTGCAATTTGTGCCCAACAGTTGTTTGATATCTATCGTTTAATAGAAAATTGCCAGCGTTCTCCTGGCTGTTGGCTGAAGCCACTCTCTTCAGATACTTTTAAGGTTGAGCACACTGACTGTGCCTTTGCCGATGTCAGAGCTCGCCAAATAGAAAGTGTGCCATAAGAAACGCACACTGATAAGTGGACATGGTAAACGACACAAGGCAAAGGGAGGCTCCAGACGAAACTCACTGCTCATTTGAACAGTTGCTTCACTGGCTGGAGGACCAAAAAATACAGCCCTTCACACTGACTAAGTGGTCTGAGTCTTAGGATTTTTCTCCTACTCCTGGCAAAGGCAGCTTCCTAGTTCATCTAACGGAGCTCTTAGGAAAAGACTCCCAAGGGCCACATCCTTCTCCGTAAACCCTCGAGGAGAAAGGCAAACGTCGAGCTGCAAATGGGCATGTTGTGAAGTTGATTATCTATCAATGGAACACAAGGCTTCTACCCTTAGCGGATTGTTCCGAAATTCACAGACCTGGGTGGGTTTCCCAAAGAATTTGCCCCATGTAAATGCTAGTAAATTCCAGAGTCATGAACAATAAAGGTTTACCTGGCTGGAGTTCTTTATGGAAAGATCTGTGTGCCTTGAGATCTGCGTAATGGGAATGATCGCCAGAGTTTCTCAAGCTTCATGACTCTGTCTCGGTTGTAGAGAGTTAGAACGAGTATTCCTTTCCCCTACACCAAGGCAATCTCAGATTTCTCTGGAAACCATCAGAGAGCTTGTGCCTTAGCACAACCAGGTAGCCTGATATCTGAGGGTAAAACTGATACCTTTGAGGAAAGATGGGGAATGGTGTTAATTCACTTGTGTAGGAGCACAAGAGAATGATAGGACTACGTGCGGATAATAATAATTGAGCTATACTCTTATTAATGTACAAAGAATGGGTGTAGGATAGAGTGAAAGGATAGGATCTCGAAGCTGCAGACCACCTAGAGTACCCTATTGTGTTGCTTTCCCCTCATTAACTGTCCCTTACACCAGTGAGGTAGCCTCTGTTCTGTTTTCTGTCACCAGTGATTACTTTGATCTTGTCTTGAACTTTGTACAACTGAAATAACAGTTTATGTAATCTTTTCGTAACTGGCTTTTATCACTGAGCATATTGACTTTGCAATTGAATCAATAGTTTTAAAATTTTGTTGACCTCTTTTATTGACCTCTTTTATTGCTGTCTATCATTAAATTATATGTAAATGCCATTATTACTTAAATTGAAAGCAGAAAAGAGAAGGAGTTCATATAAGCTAAGCCTTCTGTTTTGCATTAAAATGCTGTTTAGTTCTCATAATATAGTATATAATATCTGCTTTGTATTGAACTCACAAAAGTGTGAGTTGTTTGAGAGGAAGACTATGTATTGTTAATTTTCTGTCCTTTAAGAGTATAGGACAGAGAACTTATCACATGGATGGAATTCAATTAGTTAAGCTTAATGAAGAAAGGTTATGTAACTTTTCCCCCCAGTGAAATAGGTGAAATACAAAACTAGTAGTAAGTTTTTCCCCCCTCAAAAGTTAAGTATAGCATAGCAAATCAAAGATGTCAATTATGTATGTGTATTGACTTATTTATGCTTAGATAATACTCCACCTCCATCTTTAAGAGTAGTATCAAGTCTGGCAACATTGAGAAGAAAAAAATTGAAATTTACCTTTTAAAAAACCTGTATTATCAAAACTTGCAGAAAGTGTATAATTTAGTTATTTGTTAATGAAGCTCATTAGTTTGGTAGAGAAATTGTCTAAAAACACTAGCAGATCAAATCACTTGTTATTAGTGGTCATCTATAATCACTGTTACTAAAACTTTAGATTGTCAGATGATTTCACTTCCCCATCCTTGAAGTGTTCATCTTTATTTTTCCACTTATTTTTCAATTTTTTATTAATCATTTTATTGGGGACCCTTATAGCACCTATAACAATCTATACAACCATCCATTGTGTCGAGCACATTTGTACATATGTTGCTGTGGTTGTTACAGAATCTGGTGTCAATTTGGGACTTGAGAGGATTAAGAGTGAAGACGTGGAGTCTAGTCTGTCAATTAGACCATAGCCAATGAGGCCTCTGTGTGGGCATGGCCTTCTGAGAATTCTGGGAACTCCTGTATTCCTTCTTGGAGGCAAGAGGCTCTCTCTCTGCTGACTCCCTGTGCGACATCCCTGAGGAGAAGCCACCTGGACCTATCCTGATGCAGCCCTAGAAGCTGGAGAAACCATGTGGAGACCCCTCCCAGCTCTGAGATGCTTACAAGGCCACTAGATCCAGACTGTCTACCCACTGGCCTGTGATCATCATGCACCCTGCGTCACTGCATGTGTTTCATGAGTCTGAAGAGGACTTTATATATTGGTATCAGACATATAGGCTAATATTGGCCTTATGGACTTGATCTGGACTGGGCTGGGATGTTTCCTCAATATTCAACTACTCTTGTATATAAAATTCTTTCTTAAACACATGTGGGTTTATGAATTTGTTTCTCTAGTCTACCTGGACTAACACAGGTGCCATCATCATTTTCAAAACATTTTCTTTCTACTTGAACCCTTGGTATCAGCTCTTTTACCCCCCTCCCTACTGCACCCACCCTCATGAACCTTGGAAAATTGTTAAAATATTATTATTTTCATATCTTACACTGACTACTATCTCCATTCACCTACTTTTCTGTTGTTCATCCCCTTGTGTATATGGGGTGTTATACATCAATCATTGTGAAGAGTTCCCCCTTTCTCCCCACACCTTTCCCTTACCGTCATGGTATCGCGACCTTCATTATTGTTCCTGAGAGGTTTATCTGTCCTGGATCCCCTGTGTTTTGAGCTCTTTTCTATATTAGTGTGCATGCTCTGGTCTAGCCAGATTTATAAGGTAGATTTGGGGTCATGATAGTGGGAGGTGGGGAGGAGAATAAGCATTAAAGAGCTAGAAGAATGTTGTATGTTTCGTTAATGCTATACTGCACCCTGGTTGGCTTATCCCTTCCTTGTGACCCTTCTATGAAGGGATGTCCAATTGTCTACAGATAGACTTTGGGTCTCCATGCTGTCCTCCCACTTGTTTGCATTGATATGATGGTTTGTTCTGGGTTTTTGATGCCTGATACCTGATCCCATTGACCCCTCATGATCACATAGGCTGCTGTGCCACTTCTATGTGGACTTTGTTGCTTCTCAGCTAGATGGTTCCTTGTTTATCTTCAAGCCTTTACGACTCCAGGTGCTATATCTTTTGATAGCCGGACACCATCAGCTTTCTGCACCATATGTGCTAATGATCCCATTTTGTCTTCAGTGATCATGTCAGGAAGGTGAGCATCACAGAATGCCAGGTTATTAGAACAAAGTATTCTTGCATTTAAATTATGTACTTATCTTATTAAATGGATTGTCAGGTTGTTTGTTATAGGATTTTGACAATGCCTTAGCATTTAAGGCAAGATAAATTGAATGATACTATATTTCATTTTGAACAGATGTTATTGGATGGTAGGATTTTATTTGCAGAGGCAAACCAAGAGGGAGGTTCTGGATAAATATTTAGAAATATTCATGTGATATTAATTGGCTTCAGGGAGCCATAGCCTTCTGCTTTTAAAGCATATACTGTGCTTATGTCCTTTGTTTTAGTATTTTAACCTTTTTCTCTTTATATATGAACATAAGTAACTATATTGCTGCAGTAGTTTTCCAGACATAAGAGATTTTAGATAAGGATATATGTATATATGTTCTTCTTTTTTTCTAGTGTATTAAATTCAGAGACATTAAGATGTGGCGATGTGCTGAGGAAAACAAAATGCTATTAAAGTTTCTGTGTCTTTGTGATACCCCCAGGGAGTATCTCAGCTGAAAAGTTAGCTTTCACAAAGCTCCTTCCAAAGCCATTCAGCAGCTTGTCTATTAATGGAACTTTAGTGCATGAGACAAAACAACAACATGTCTGTTTAAGATTTTCAAGGGTTGAAGCAGAAATTAAATGTCAAAGGAAATGCAAAGAACGCTTCAGCATACATTAATAACTGGAAGTATGCCTGGTGTTGCGGTTGAACTGGACCCAGGAAAAGGAATGGTGCCTTCAGTTTGTGGGTTATAGTGCCTTTTTATGTTCTTTGAAGGAGTGGATTCCATGTTTGTTTACAGGCGAAGAAAACGCTCTTCAGTAGAAAGGAAAGGGATGTAGGAAGGAAGATATTTTTCATCTGCATAATCAATTATTTAGAGAGAAACTCACGAATGATTCCAAAACATGATGGCAGCTAATCGTAGACAAAATTCTGAAATTTTAATGAAAGAGTAAATGAACAAAAACAAAACTATATGTGATTGTTATGATAAGAAGTCTTCTTTTGACTCCTGTACAACTTTTTACAATACACATCCTTTGTTGTTTAATTGGAAAAATAAATTACTCCTCCCGCTTTTTTTTTTTTGCCTCACAGTTGTTCTTGTTTGTCTAATCCCTGCCCTACCCACTAAAATCACTCATTTCTTCAAGGAGTTTGGGTTCATTTTAATTGGGGAATTGTATGTAGAAATTCATTAGCATCTGTGTAGCAGTAGCACACCAAACATGGATCTTAAAAGAAGGTTGGTACTATTGTACTCTGCTCCATGTCTCAAGTTTTTATTCCACAGAAGATCTTTCATATGGAATTTTTAAGATAGAATATCTTAAAATCCAACTGTGCAGGATTCATTCTGCTCCCATGCATGCATATATATATATATATATATACATACGTTTTGATTTAGAGAATGATCTTAAATATCAAATAATATGCTTATAATTTGAGTGAACTGTATGTATCTGTCTTTTAACATGATTAAGGTGCCTAAAAGAAAACCCAGAAACATTTTCTTGGACAAGTAATTTGCCATGTAGCGATATGACTAATAGAAAGAAGTCTTGGCTTAGTGAATTATGCTCTATGTCATATAAGATGACAATTAAAAATTAATGGACAAGTCCTAGATATTGTTTTGACACAAGATCAATACTCAAGTTAGAGTATTCATCTCAAGAATGAGATGAAAGGAATTGATTTGTGGTCAAACTTAGTAGAATTTCCTTCAAATTCTGTTTTGGGGAGGCATGGGTTCCTAAAGAGAGCACAGTACAAAAGATGGACAAGTTATACTCCAGCATGGCACAGAGACGTTTCTGAGGGGAAAAACCCCCAAGTCTCTAGTCTCAAACACTATAGAGATAAGAACTGAATTCATGTAACTCTCAATAGTACTTAGAGAAAGAATCTTCATTGTATTAAGATATTATCATCAGAACATGTATAATGGGTATAACGCTCAATCCAAAAACATGAGGGAAAGTAATTACTAAGTTAATTTTATTCCTAGAAATTACCAGCCCAAAGACTTATTTATCACTGTTAACCTTTCTTCTCTTAATGGATCACAAGTCTGGGAAATTTATGAGTTCTTGGAAAATGGAAGAGCCCTTTAGTTTCAAACTACTTACTGCAAGTTGAACCTTACTGTCCTGGGTTCAGTGGCTCTTTGAACTTTGTTGTTGTTCGGTACCATCAAGTTGGTTCTGATCCATAGTGACCCTGTGCACAACAGAGCACACACTGTCCAGTCCTTCATCATCGTCACAATTGTTCCTATGCCTGAGCCCATTGTTGCAGCTCCAGTGTCAATCCATCTTCTTGAGGGACTTCCTCTCCATCTTTGCCCCTCTGCTCTCTCCAGTGTTCTTCTCCCAGGACTGGGCTCTCCTGACAACCTATCCAAAGTATCTAGGACAACTCAATGTAAGGAAGACCCAAATCCTCACAACTGGACCAATAGATGACATCATGATACATGTAAAAAAGGCTGAAGTCCTGGATTTTGTCTTGCTTGGATCCACAATCAATGCTTATGGAAACAACATTCAAGGGATCAAAAGACAAGCTGCATTGGGGAAGTCTGCTGACAAAGACCTCTCTGGAGCACTGAAAAGTAAGGGTGTGACTTGAAGGACTAGGCTGTTCCTACCCCAAGCCGTGGGATGTTCAGTTGCCTCAGATGCACGGGAAAGCTGGGCACTGCAGAAGGAAGACTGAAGAGGAATCCATGCACTGAAATTGCGGTGCTGCAGAAGAACACGTTGAGAGCACCGTGGACTGCTGAAAGGCCAAAATGTTTCTTGGAAGCAAGGAAGGTGAGTACTTGCTGCTGGTGATCAAGGATTATTGCTTCAACACTGCCCAAATCTCTGACTTGAGGAATTTAAGACGCTAGGCTACCAAACTGAAATGAAAGAATATTTATATAGATGAATAATTCAAAAATAAAAATAAAATTCAACAGCTCTAAAATTAATATGCCAGGAATGAAATACTAAAAAGTATTCAAATGCAAGAATTTGAGAACATATCTTGCACTCAGTGATTAAATTTGAAAGACAAGGGAATTTTTGATTTCTTGGCTGCTGATAACTGCATTTTTCTAAATACCAAGTTGTCCATACCTATTAATATCGACGAGGGACGTCTGATGGTGCAGCAGTTATGCTGTGGGCTGCTAACCACAAAGTCCACCATTTGTAACGCCCAGCCTCTCTGTGGCAGGGAGATCAGGCTGTCTACTCACAGCGTTCGAAGCTCACCGGGGCAGTTCTCGCTGTTCCTACCAGGTTGCTGTTAATTGGCAGTGACTTGATGGCTGTGGGATGTATTTTTGTTTTTAATTAATATTGCTAACCCCCCAGAATGAATGTATCTTGATTCCAGATAAATTATTCTCTGAAAAAATTCCACAAGCAGGCTCTTCATGAACCCTCTCCAGTTCTTGTGCTTTGCTCCTTTGGTTCCAACCTCTCTTTGGTTACTCAGTTCCCTGTGTTAGAACCTGTTGTTAATAACTTGCCTCTTTTTGTACTCTGTAACTGTCTATTGTTAGTATATTTCACTCTTTACCTCCTTGTTTTGACTTCTTAGGGAAGCATTCTACCCATTCATTTTAACTTCTATCTGATCTTTAGCTCTCTGGACCCTTGTTCAAGTAGCCCATTCTTAAATTAGCATCACTTTATCCATGTCCTTACAAAATCTTTCATCATTTGGACTGGAATTCCACATCAATTTCACTCTATTCTGCTGACTTTGACATGTCTTGGAAATTGTAAAGTGGTCAATTTAAAACTAATAGAAAATTAATAGACATTCTCTGTCTTTTGGCACTTAACCCTTCACATGGATGCCTTCCTGTCTGTCCTTATTCTGGATATTTCAACAGTGTATTAATCATAATCTAAAAGCATTGATTGGGACAAAGAGTTCCTTTTATAGTGAGCATTTACCCACTTCAAGGACACTGCTGCTAAATTAACCTGATTTGTGTTCTTACTGATTTCGACTGCTCGTACTGCTTAGTTTCCTTGTTAGAGAATAATTTTAAAAGAACAGAACAAATTTGTCTTGTAATAAGATAAGCATATATAAGGTCAAGAAGCCATTGCTGGTTTTTTGCTCTTGAACTAAATTGCATATAGGAATAAGAAAACAGAGAATGCTACTTTATTGCAACCTAAACTCTATGAATATAAATTTTAAACATACACACAGGCCTTACAGACATGCCACATCCAAATCACTGGATGCAGTAAAATCTTAATAGGGTTTACCCTGGTGGATAAAAATTATGTTTAAGAGTAAAGGGAGATATTGCACATTATAATAATCTACACTTAGATAGCTTATCATGAATTCCATTTGAAAAAGTGATAATAATTACGTTTTGAAGTTCACTAACAAGATTGAAATGAAGATTTTATATATTAAGAAGCAAAATGGATACTTCTAACATTAGAGAGTGATGTGAATGACAGTTGAGGAGCTCTACAAAAAGGTGAGTCAGAGAAGGAGAAAAAATGTGGTGATCAAAATAGAGAATCAACAAAACAACAACAAAAAAGTAGTATTTTGAAAATAGGCCCTGGAATATGAATAGAAGTAATCCTCAAAAATGAACAGAGCCTTTCGCCTTTAATTATATGAAGCAGGATCTGTATATGCAAATATATACATTCATAATAGTTCAAGCAAAATCAAGAATAGCTTAACATGTACATCCATGTTCTTTGCATTATACAAATGCTAGAAAAATTCAGTTGTATAGAAATATATCTAGAAGGAATGCATAAATTTGATCTCTTTGAATTATATATACAGTTAGAAATCAACAATGTCTATAGTATTGAGGAAAACAACTACTAATCTAGAAGTTGGTTTATGTGTGAGGCAATGTAAATAAATACTGTACTATATCACTGAGGGTACAGTTACAATTCTGAAAAAGGAAATGAAATATTATAATTACCTATTACCTAATTATTTAGCATCATAATGTAAATACTTGGAAGTAGTGCCACCATTTTACTGCTAACTGTATATAACTGGCAGTATAATATCTCTTTATGAGCAACTTTTTCCCCACAATCTGCCACATGAAATTTGTTCTTATTTCTCCCCACCCCCTGCCGTGGTTTTCATGTTCTATACCCAGCAGCAATAATAGGGTTATGATCTATGATGTTGTTTCTGATGTGTAGAGATGAAAAATAATCAATGGGTTGCAAAATTTATCATTATTAATATTACATCATAACATATATTTCTATACCTACAGTGCTGTTATTCATACTCTAATTACTTTTGTATAGCCCTATGGATTTATGAGATGCATTCTTATATTTAATAATTGAGTTTTAAAATTTGTAAGAGAAAAATTATTTTGAATAATGCCTCTTCATGGGCGCAGCAGTGCTGCATTTCATCTGAGCTTATTTGGATGTGTTCTGCTTCCCAGAAGCACATTGTCCTCTAGGGATTCCCTGTAAGAGAAAAGGAGATGCATTTGTGCTATCTGTGATAAGACATTCAAGTGACAAAATGGTTTGCCCTTCACTGCTGACCAAAAGATTGGCATTTCAAACCACTCAGCCATACCCTGGTAATCTTTGATCATTAAGATGAGAGCCAAGAAAATCCAGGGGAGAAGTGCTACTCTGTAATTCATGGTGTGTCCATGAATTGGAACCTTCCAGGCACCAACTAGCATGACAAAAACAATATCCATGAGAATACTCTGGGGATATATCTGTGGTCTTTTTATCAGTTACACAGTTTGCCGTCATGTTTTTTCCTTCCACCACTTCATAAACTCCTTCAGTTACATCATCTTCTTCTAATGATTAGATATAAAACTAATACAGGTCTTGTATAAAGAACCTTGAAGATGTAAATTCAAGAGAAAGTCCTAGCTCCTGTTCTGAACACAACCAAACAGCTGCACAGGAAGAATCACTCTGCCATCTCATTTCTAAGGGTGATCTGCATTGCATCTCATAGAAATGCCCAATAATAAGATAATTACTGTAGTTACAAAAAGACCCTCAAAAGTATTTTTTTGACTTTTAAAAGCATCTTTATATCATTTCTGGTAGCAGCAAAGGAGTTGTGAATGTTTCAAAGCAGTCATTCACTAGAGCACCGTTTTTGGCACCAGGAAGCAATGACACGATAGATTTGAAGGCTGCTGGCATGTATCCTTATTAGAGCTTAGTGAATTAGAAAGTATCTGTGTTAGTCTGGGTAGACTAGAGAAACAAAATTCATAGATACTCATGTGTATAAGAAAGAGTTTTATATAAAAGAGCAATTATATATTGAGAAAACTCCCAGTCCAGGTCAAGTCTGTAAGTCTGATATTAGTCCATATGTCCAATACTAGTGCATACATTCCTCTTTAGACTCATGCAGCCATGCAATAATGCCGAATGCAGGAAGATCACAGGCCAGTGGGTGAAAAGTCTTGTCGATCAGGGGCGGTGTAAGCATCAGCACTGGTAGGGGTCTCCACATGGTCCCTTCAGCTCCAGGCTCTAGAGTAGCTCCATGTGTCTTGTCAACAGGAATGTCTCCCAGGGAGTGTCTGAGTGCCCCACCTCCAGTGAGCTATTTATCTCTTCAGTGCCTCCAAATGACACCATCAAGTTATGACTTAATTGACAGGCTAAACTTCTGGGGTAGTTACATAATCTGTTGTCAATTTGAGACTATTAAGAGTGAAGAGATGGGATTTAGCTGCCATCTATCACTTCTGACTCATAACATCCCTATAGGGCAAAATAGAACTACCCCTGTGGGTTTCCAAAGCTATAAATCTCTACAGGAGCAGAAGGCCTCATCTTTCTCTGGAGAAATGGCTGGTGGGTTTGAACTGCTGCCTTTGCAATAAGCAGGCCAATGCACAGCGCACTAGACTTCTTTTACATACATCAAGACTGCCAGTAAAAAGAGGAAAAAATAAAGAAAATTAAAGTCCTTTTTTTCCCCACTTCATTTTAATTTTTTTAAAAAATTGATAAAGTGGGGTCTATAACTTACTCTTTCTTTTTGCTTAATTTAGATTCTGGGGTTAAGGAGCTTTCTTTTTTATTTTTTAAAATATTATTTCTTGAGAATTTCTGTTTGATTTTCAGCTTTCATTAGTCCTTGACGTTTATATCACATACAGGGCTTTCTCTGCATGCTCATGGGTCGGCTATTAAACGCTGCTTGTTGCTTGGTACGAGGCATGATTCTGGGTCTCAGGGTCGTGGCTTTTTCAGTGTTTTATACGTCAGCCATTTCCCGTCTTGTTGTAGTGGCCGAGCTCTGCCTCGCATCTGTCGGAGAGCACCTCCCTCTTCTCATGGTCACCGAGCTCTGCCTCGCATCCGCAAATGGGCATCTGTTGGAGAGACAGTTTTCTATCTTTCTCCCAAGTCTTTATACGTACACTTCTTTTTTGTTGGTGCAAAATCTTGGGCACAAGATGGTTTGTTGTACCTTATTCAGAGGTTAGTAATTTTGATTTTACTTTCTCCCCAAAGGAATAGGTATTCTTCTAAGTGTTACGAATGGAAAGTGCTTCGTTTCCCTCCAGGTTCTGAAGGCTTCCCTTTGCACATGTGAAGCATTCGAGAAGGTCATGGGGTGTGTGACTGTGTCGTAGTGCGGTCATCCACTGCCGGAAAGCCTGGCCCTGAGAGTCTCTTTCTGTCTTCATGCTCTGCCTTCAATGTAATTGGGGAGACCCTATGATAAGACTTGAAACATATTATTCCTGTGTCTCCTGTTATTTAAATTTTTCACACATTAAGCATTAATCACAATTTTATATGTTTTACTTTTGTCTATTTTTTTCATACCTGTTCATTCCTCTCATTCTTTTCCAAAAGAGAAACAGTATGTATGCATCCCTCTCTCATCAAGAAGCTTGTCATTTCAGGGGATTCAGTTCATTTGGTTACTTTGACTTTGGGCTCAACATATTTTGGATTTTATAGATTATTTGTCTCTTTTCCTCACAAGGGGTCAAGTTGATAGTGATGTTTTACTGTTTCTCTTTACTTCTAAGTAGAAACAGAATCCCATGAGGCTTTAAAAGATTAGAGACAGACTTTAAGAACATAGACAAATAAGCACAATCATTCTAGACTATGATAAGTGCTTAGAATCCAAACAGATCATTATGATGTAGGTTGTTGGATAAAGTAGTTAGGTCAAATTTACAAAGCGTGGTCTAGAGGGCCGGCACACTGGAATGCTGCTACAAGATTCCTGTGGCACTATGACTCCCCTACCTTTCACGGTCTTTGGGTTGGTACCATTTCTGAAAGATGCAAAGGCCTTGGCCAATTCGATGTCACCTTTCTGTGACTCCATGATATGAGAGTGGGGAGTACATGGGTTAGCTAGATTTTCAGTCAACACCTTTCCTAGTTGTAGGTGTTGCATTGGTGTGGTTCTACAGTTATGCTAACATCATTTGTTTTGTTATAGACTCAGGAAATTGTCCTACAGTTTAAATACAATTTGGCAGTATTCGTTAGGCACCAAAAAACCCCTACCTGCCATGGAGCCAATTCTGATTCCTAGTGAACCCCTAACAAAGTAGAACTTACAGTGCAACTTCCCCTGTGGGTTTTGGAAGCTGCAGATCTTTCGGGGAACAGAAAGCCTCATCATTGTCCCACTGAGCAGTTGGTTGGCAGCCTGAAATGTAACCCACACTGCCAAAAACTATGGCTCATAAATGGGGTTTGTAAAGATTCTTGTTGATGATTTTGGGAAAAAAACATGCTGGCTATGCTTTTTTAAAGCAAAAAATGGAATATGAGCACTAAAATTTTTTAACTTTCCATTTTGTAACTTCTCGATATTTTGTCAATTCCCTTCCTTTTTTCTTTTTTTGCAGGGATAATATGATGGAATTGTCTAACAGCTGATTAGCAGGTAGAAGTATTATGTGAAAAGTGAAGAAAGAGACAAAAAGGGATTTAAAGGTTGTAGGATAATGTTACCCTACTCAAGAATCAAGGAAAATCTTATCTTAAACTTAAATTATCCACACACCAAAAAACATGGCCATTAATGGAAAAAAATACAAAAAATAAATAAACAAAAGAACTCCAAATCCCAAGAACGTATGGCCTAAAATGCTGTCAAGATATTCCAGCAAACATGGGGTGCGGGTGTACTGATAAGAGAAGCAACAGAAATAATTCGTGCTTTATACTCTCAAGAGTCAAGATTCCATAAGACACTTATAATGTTTGTAAAAGAAGACACTTGGAAGTTATTCCAATAAGTAATGCAGAGAGAGTATCCAATATTTCCCTCTATTTACTTCAATGTAAAATAACCATGTACACATCTTGCATTTCTTAAAAATTAGATTTGCTTTCTTATTCCTACATTTACTGTGGTAGGCAGGTCAATATTTTTCAAAGCGGAAACACCAAGGAGGCAAATATAATGAAGGGAACAAATGTTCAATTAAGTGCCACACAGAATAATGATGGTTTAAAATAAATAATTGAAATCAGATTTCATTGGCACTTCTGAGGTTGGCATGAAGCATTATTTTCTGAATTGATTATATTGAAAATTTCCAGGGGAAATTCTTCAATGAAGTATTTTTTTTCTGATAATAGATTTTCTTTATATTGCACTTTTCTCAAACCCTAATAAGATTAGACATATAGTCCATGATGTAAAAGCGTTTTTCTTTCCAGACGTTTGAATATTAATCTCTTTAAACTGTATTAACCAATATGCAGTTATCTAAAAGTAAAAGATGATGAAAGAACAATCTGCAGTAACATAGTAGGGAAAAAATAAAGAAAAATTGTTATTTTCATGGATCTTGTGAATATTGAATGAGAGTGTAAGAGTCACATAAACAGACTAAAACATAATCCATAAAGTAAATTGTTTGATCGTTGTTTGAATATTGAAAAGACTCTTTTCAAGAGTAGCCTTCAATAATAAATACTCTATTATTAATTACTTAAGGGGGTTCACATAGAAATCTGTCCAGGTATACATGTTGTTCCTAACACGTTGTGCAAAAGACACCGGAGCATCTTGGAGAAAAAATACTATTCAATTGTGAAACAAAGGCTCATTAAAGAACTCATTTGAAGAAATGGCATCACTACTTTATAACACACAAATTGCTTCTAGACACTAAATAAGCTCCCTCTGAGCGAAAAAGGCAAATCAGTCATGTGGATTTTGTGAACATTTATCTCTAGTTCTTTAGTGCAATTAGGGGAACTAGCAAGGCTGCCCTACTTAAGAAGAACGACATGAAAAATCGGTACTCTTTTCCTTTTTCATAAATTAGAAAGCATTTAAGTGAAATAGGACAAACGGAATCTGCGACCATTTTCAATATTTATTATCTTTTGCTTTCCTTCTCAAAGAAAAGGTTTGAGTGATAGGAAATTTTAATTCTGCATGTGAATTTTGAGAACAAGCCTACAGTGTTTATGCTGAAATTACCTTAAATTTTATCATCTTTCAGATAATCTTCATTTACCATATTGCATAAAAAAACTTAATTATTGAGGGATTTGCTTACACGGAAGTGCTTGGCATTTGAATGAAAGGACCCTTAAACTGGCAAGGGATGAGATTTGCTCAAGCAGTGTTTGATTAAGGGCCAAGCATTTAAATATATATTTCTAGCAGTAATTATAATATTTTCAAGGAAAAAATGTCATCGGATAGTCAGTCATTGTTCTGTGAGAAGATCACAACGTGGATTCCAAGTTTAGTCATATGAATACCATTTTATAAGACATTTGCACTTTACCCTATATTATAAAGAAAATTAAAATAAAAATATCACTTTTTCCTCACACTTATAATTGTTTCTAATGAGAAACATAAAAATCAAATTAAAATATGAAAGCCGATAGAATTGTATAACAATATAATCAAGGTGTTCTTAATTTTTGGCTCAGAATTACGTCTCTATATATCAATTCAATAGACCTCTCCTCATAACAGATATTAGTGGAACATTTTCAAATTATGTTACTTGATATTTTTACTTCATGCTATGTATTTTCAATTTAAAATCAATTTTTAATTATTTCCTCTGAGATTTATTCTTTGGTGCTGATCATTTTAGGAAAGAGACTCTTTTTTACATATTAAACCACCCAGTCACCATGTAGCCTGAGCTGCCATCATGAACCAGCTGTTGTCTGACCACAGAGTCACAAAGTTGGATGTGCACAGCAGCGCTCTATTATTAAATGGAAGTAGTATGCATGAGATTGGGATAGAGCAAGACCTGGAGATTCAAGCCTGCTGCATGAGGAAGTGGCCCATATGCCTATGGTCTATCCCAGTCCTATCCCAGTCCCTCTCTTCTATAGCCTCATGGGGAATGCCTTAGGAAAACTGGACTGAAGAACAGAAAACTTGTGCATGGTTTACCTATAATTCTGCGCACTATGCAGGCATCACTTGTAAGCGGACAGCAGCGGCACTACAGTCCTTTTGGGGGACCTCCTTGAAGGACAGTGGTGAAGGGAAAGTCCTTCCAATGGACATAATTTCAAGCAGTCACCTGGTTGTTTAGTTTACCTGGAAGGAGAAATGGCCAAATGTGCGACTGTATATTGATTCATGGGCTGTTGGCAAATGGTTTAACTGTATGGCCAGGAATTTGGAAGGAGCATGATTGGAAAATTGTTGACAAAGAGGTGTGGGAAGAGGTATGAAGATAGGGTGAAACATTTGTGTCTCATGTGAATGCTCACAAAAGGGTTACTTCTGAAGAGGAGGATTGTAACAATCAAGAGTATAGAATGAGTATGAGCCCGATGGCTTAGTTGTTATGTGTTAGGCTGTGATTTGCATGGTCAGTGGTTTGAAACCACCAGAAGCTCTATGCGAGAAGGATGGGCCTTTCTTCTCCCATAAATAACTACAGTCTCAAACACTCCAGGGACACTATACTTATGCATGGACTTCATGGGAGTGAGCTCGGGTTGTTTTGATAGGATGCTATGTTCTGTGGAAACGAGTTATCTTCTTTCCCCAACCATTTGTCAGTGCCCAATGGGTGTATGAAGAAAATGGACCTTGTGGCAGGAACAGAGGCTATGTGTGGGCTCAGAAATATGGATTCGCACTACTGCACTGCTGAGTGCCAGCAGCAAAGGCCAACACTGAGTCTCAACTATGGGATCATTCTTTTGGGATATCAACCAAAACACTGCTGGCAGGTTAATTACAAAGGACCACTTACATTCTAGAAAAAGTTGTGTTTTGTCATTACTGCAGGAGACCTTACACTGAATATGTATTTGCCTTCCCTGAATGCACTACTTCTACTCATAGACTGAAAGAATGTCTTATCCACTGGCATGTTATCACATAGTATTGCTTCTGATCAAAGAACTCACTTTTCAGCAAATGATGTACAGCAATGGGCCCGTGTCCACAGAACCCACTGATAATACCATATCCATCATCATCCTAAAGCAGTTGGCTTGACAGAATAATGGAATGAGCTTCGAAAGACACAATTATGGTGCCAGGTAGGTGGCAACACTTGGCAGAATTGGGGCAAGATGCTCCAGGAGGCTGTATATGCTCCAAACCAGGATTCACAGGTCCAGGAACCAGGAGATAAAAACAGGAGTGGCACCACATCATCATTTCCAGTGACCCACTTGTAGCATTTTGCTTCCTGTCACACCAGCTGTAGGCTCTTCAGGTCTTAAGGTCCTAGTTTCAAAGGGAAGACTACTCCCACCTAAAATTTCAAAGGGAAGATTACTTCCACGCAGCACTGATGCCATTGAACTGGCAGTTAAAAATGCTCCCTGGCAATTTTCAGTCTCTTCAGGTCTCCGAGTCAACAAGTAAAGAAGAGTGTCACTGTTTTGAGACGTGTGGACGATTCTGATTACCAAGGAGAAATTTGATTGGTAGGACATAATGGATGTAAAGAAGAGTATGTCTAGAGGATAGGAGATTCCTTAGGTAGGCTCTTAGTTCTACTATGCCCTGTGATTACAGTCAACGGTAAAGTACAGCACACCAATTCTGACATGACTACTAATAGACCAGACTCTTCAGGAATGAAGGTTTGGATCAAGCTCCCAGGAAAAGAATCATGACCAGTCAAGGTACTCATTGAGGGTAAAGGGAACATGAAATGGATAGTGGAAGAAGGGAGTTCTAAATATTAGCTGCAGCCACGTGACCAGCTGCAGAATGGAGAATTGACATTGTTATGAGTAATTTCTATTTATATGTATGAACAAGTATTTTTGTTCTGTTCACTTATCACATATGAGATGAAGATTAGTTTAGTGTTTTTCCGGTTTTACAGATATTAGTTGTATTGTGTTTGGCTCAAGTATGATTTTATTATTGCCTTTGGTGTTATGTAGAGTTAAAGAGTTATGTATAGGTGTCAAGTTGACAAGAGGTAGTTTGTAATGGTTAGGGATTATGTCAACTAGACAGTCCTGGGAAAGGGTCTGGGCGGAGCTCAAACTATCAACTGTATCACAGCCAGATGGCACCTCTTTGTTATCATAAGCCTTTTTAAAAAAAAATAAGATACAGAGACTAAGCAGTTTTGATTCCTCTTTGACCCTTTGCCTTCTGCTGTCTTTGTTTTGTCATCCTGGATCAGCTGCCATGATCAGGAGAAGACTGACTTGAACCAGGCTGACCCTGACTACTTCTACAACTATGTGAGCCATTTCTTGATATAAATCTCTTTCTATATATATCACATATTTGTTTTGTTTCTTTGGAGAACTTACCATTGAGGGTTAGGAAAGAAAAGGGAATGGAAATAGGAAACAGAGAGGAAGTGAGATAAATGTACACTGAGGGGCAAAATGTGCATTGAAGGAATTGCAATGGGATAAGTTGAAACAAAATGTGCATTAATTGTTCATTGTGAAACTGATACTCTTCTCTGTAAACTTTTGTCTAGTTCACAATAAAATTTTAAATAAGAAGAAAACTAGAATCTATAGTCTACTTTAGCTTACTTAATGTTATATGTAAAGATTACAAAAAAGAATTAGGAAACAAAAGCCAGGCATTTATCAAGAGAATAGTATAATTTGTCAAAAGGAGTTTTTTATGAATGCAATACTGAACCAATAAAAGGAAATTTAACTTTCCTTCAATGTACTACTATCTCTAAAGAAATTATACATCTGAACCAAATACATTCTGACTAACAAATTAAAATAACAAGCTTTCTATAATAAATATTCAAAACCACAGAATAATTTTAAGGTTAGGTATATGGACTATCAAACAAATTTATCCTCAAAGAATTACAGCCAGAATGCTCCTTAGAAACGAGGACAGCAAGACTTCTTTTCAGGTGCGTTGGGTATGTTCTCAGGAGAAACCAGGATGGAAAAGGCGATCATGTTTGATGAAGAAGAAGAGCAGCAAGAAAGAGAAAGACCTTCAAAACTACGGATTGACTCATATTGGCTGCAACAATGGGCTGACACAACAATTGTGAGCATGGCACATGACCAGGCAGTGCTTTTTTTCTCTTGCACGTAGGGCCACGGTTAGTGGGCATTGGTTTGATGGCACCTAAAACAACTAGCACATCTCTTAAACGAAGAGCTGCAGAGCCAATCTTTACATCAAGGTCTACCTAACTTGGAAGTTTACGTGTGCCTGTTTGTTTCTACTATATTTTGCTAGAGAGCAGACATACGTGCTTAATTTCAAATCAATATTATTTGCCCATACAGGTGTGAGTGACTATGGTTCTTGAAATGGCATATGTGAGTGATCAGGATTAAGAATTGTCTCAGCATCATTTCTGCTACTTGACAGTCAATTGAGCTCCAAGTCTTGTCTTTCATGGTGAAAAGTGCAAGTTCCTCTAGGAAGTAATAATTTAGACAGCTGTTGTTAAGTTAGCTGTGGCTCATGAAATCTTATGTACAACAGAGTAAACCATTACCTGGTTCTATATGTTATGACCACTGGCATATTTGAGTCCATTGCTGTACCTATTGTGACAATCTATCACCAAGGGTCTCCTCCCTTGGCTCCATTGGTCTCCTTTCCACACAAGATGCCCTCCTCTAGAGATTCAGTGATTTACCCTTCCTGTTGGGGTCACTATGAGTCAGCATTGACTCAGTGACAGTGAGGTTGTTGCTATTGTTGTTTTTGAGGTGATACGTCAAAAGCAGGTGACAATGTTCTGTGGTGATCTAAAAGAGTTTCACTAATCAATTATAGGAAGTAGATCGCCAATCCTTTTTGATTAGTCTGCCTTATTCTGGAATCTCCAATACAACCCTGTTGGTAATTAAAATATAATACAATGAGTATATTTTCCATCGCCACTACAAAGTGCAAACCACCACAGTAAAACTAACTGATAGGTCGTGGGTACTATAGGTGCACTTCTGGAAATGAAGTATGGATTTTCATATATCTTTTCATACTTTCTTAGGTAAGAAAATTATTAGTTAAAAGTATTAACGCATTCACTGTCATCAACTCTAAGCTGATTCATATCGACCCTATAGGACCAGGTATAACTGTCCCTGTGAGTGTCCAAATCTTCACAGGGGTAGAAAGCCCCTTCTGTCTCCCCCAGAGCAGCTGATGGTTTCAAATTGCTAACCTTATGATTAGCACCAATGTGTAACCAGTGTGCCATGAGGGCTCCTGGTTACGAGTATTGTCATCCTTCAAATTACATAATGACAGATGACTTATTTATTTATAATAAAATACCCTACTCCTAGGGAACTTGAATTCTAATGGAGGTAGACAAGAGTCAAATAAACACGGAATGCAATAAAAGCGTGTTGCGATAACTCAAAACCAACTCACTGCGATAGAGTCAATTCCAACTCATAGGGACTGTCCAGGACAAGGTAAAATTACTCCTGTGGGTTTCTGAGATGGTAAATCTTTACAGGTGCAGAAAGCCTCATTTTTCTTTCTTGGAGAGGCTAGTGGCTTTTGACTGCCAACATTGTGGTGAACAGCCCCAAGGCATAACTCACTACTCCACAAGAGTTCTGTATTACTACAGTGATGTACCAAGAATTCAGAACCATTAAATATGAGGGCCTCACTTAAAAGAGAGGCTAGGGAAAGCTTTTCTGATGATTCTTGAATGCAGTCTTGAATAAGAGGAAGTACCAGGCCTGGTGAGTAGAGGCTCTACAGACAGAGGACAGTTGTGAAAGACTGCTTACAAGCTCAAGGTATTAGAAAAGGTTTGGCAATTAAGGTATAAAATTGTTAGGCAATGAGAGAAGAGAGATAGCCAGGAATAGTCAAGACAGAAATTTTCAAATTTTTGACCTCAGGACCTTTTATATGCTTAGTAATTATTGTGGAGCCCCCCCAAATTCTGTCTTATGTGACCTATCTCTATCAATATTTACTGAATTAGAAATTTAAATTCAGAATTTAAAAAGTTTGTTAATTAACTTATAAATAAATAGCAATAGTAGATTACTTAAATGTTAACATAGCATATGTATAAAAATAATTGTTCCCAAACAACATAACCACTAATAAAACAATAGTGAAAAGATGTTAATGACTTGCATGCTTGAAAATATCTTTAATGGAGGCTTAATAGAATCTAGTTGCATGTTTACATCTGCTTCTGTATTCAATCTGTTGAAATAATGTTGCTTTGGTTAAAATATATGAACAAAGTTAACCTCCCAAAAGATATGGACATTTGGAAGAAAAGGAAGGAGTACTTCAATACCCTTTTCAAAGAACTGTGGGTTTTCTTATCAGATACTACATCAAAATTGTACATGTTACAATTGCATAAAGATAACTTGCAATCTGAAATAGGAAACCATATTAATGATGTTTTAAAATTTGGTTATCTTAACATCCATGGGCTTATCTTTCTCTTTAAATAGCTCTTTTTACCATGAATGCTTTTGTAAGATCATACTTTGTGTATTTAAAAGTATGTGCAAAACTCATTGTTACGAATCTCCAAAATACGTATGTATATTATTATCCACTTTTAATTACTTTGTTATTCTGGTCACTACACATTTTGTGAAAAATGCCTTCAAGAATTAAATTGCTGTCAAACTGGAGGTGACTGATACAAGTGAAAGGTTGACTTTGTTTTCAAGAAATATTTACCAAATATCAGTTTTAATAGCTATGCAGTCTATGCATATGAATAAATAATAATCAAAACTTTTGTCATTCAAGTTATCAAGCAAAAATATTTTTCCAAAAATAAGTGGTTGGTTTAGTTTGCAACCCAAAGAACTGAACCATCTCCTCTTCTTGATGTACTCATTACACTTCAGGATGCAGCACAAATGCCTTCTGAGTAATTCCTACTCTATCACACAGAATATATCCAAAAGAGTATGCTCAATGGTTGAGATTTAATAACATTAATTATATTTTACTATTGTAACATAGCTATTAATCATACATAGAACTATCAAGATTTTTTTTTCCCTTTTCTTTGGCAAGTATGTAAAAGTGAAGGCCACACCGATTACTGGAACAGTTGGTGCCCTGACTTCAATTTGTGGTAAGGCTCCCCCAGTAGTTTTACCCACCATTGCTTTGCATGACAATGAAATGTAGTCATGAAATAGCAACACATTTAAAAAGGCAAATCGTCATTTAAAATTATTGTTACAAAGGTAGTTTTGATATAATACTTCATTTGGGGAAGGGGGGGCATCAGGGCATGAAAGCTAGAAAAGGATGACTATGAGATAACAGTAAAGAAATTCGCTGTTACAACATTTTAGAGAGAGGTAACATGTGGGCTTAAGCCAATGTCTAGATGGTACAATTAGTCATATCTGGGTCAACTCCTTTTTCCAGCTGTTATCATCACAATGCAATTACATTAAACAAAGATGATTGAAAGGTAGACATTGAGATGGCTAAAAATGAGACTATAAACGCTTCTGTTAGAAGAAAAACATGAATAAAAATCCAAACATGACCATGCATTGACATTTCAAACCCTGAGCATGAGAGAGAAGAGATCAAAGTTTGCTTAATTTGTGCTCTAGCAGTTAGGACACTGTGTATGTGTAAAGCAAACATCAGCTTCAGGATTCCTGGTGGTAGCAATCATTATACCTTCTTGTTAAAGCTGTTTCACTATAAATTAATCATCATCAAGTTAAAATCCAAAGCTAAAGGAACAACTCAGAATAAGAGGCCTCAAGAAAATTAGAAAATAATGAACTGGGAACAAATTGATATTGAACAGATAATATTATATCAGCAAAGTTACTTTTGTTGGTCCGTTGATATTTGGGGTGAACTTGGGCCTTCTGTCATGCTGGTAAGGAGGGCGGGGGCTGTTTTCTACCAAGTGTTCTCTCTTGGCTTCAGTCTTCAAACCAGGTGCTTGCTGAGCCATTTATCTCTTTGCCTTCCAATCAAACTGTGACCTTATTATCCCACATGTTCCCACTGGTCAAGTTGGCACAATAAACCTACCTATCACAGGGTCTCAAAGTTCATGAAAAGTCATCTGCAACTATTGGTCTTTCCCTGTCTCAAAGAAAGAAGATTGATGAAAATCAAAGACACATGGATATAATTAGTACACATGGTTGCCACATCTTTCTTCTGCAGGGTGGTTGGTGGCTTTGCCTACAGCTGTTGAAAACATTAGTCAAGTAGATACTCTCTCCATCCATGTAATACTCAGCATGTGGAAGTTTCTAAAAGAAGGTTAACTACTGTGCTGCTCTTTGTCATCATTATCAGTAAAATGAGGGGACTTGCTAACTTTGTCTGCTTATAAATTCTGTGATTAAAAATGTTTTAAAAAATTGGCACTCTAAGATACTACCATAAATCCAGGGACGTGACAAAGAAAACAGAGATGATATTGTCCAAATCTAGTATTTTAGAGACACAGGAAATGACGTCCCAAGAGGTTGAACCAAAAAGACCAAGCTGTCACTGTCACTGAGTTTATTCAGACCCATAGGGTTTCTAAGTTATACTACTTATGGGAACAGAAAATCTCATTTTTCTCCCACAGATTGCCTGGTGGGTTTGAACCACCATTGTTGGGTTTATTAGTCCAATGCTCATCTTTTAAAAAAATTTTTAAAGATACTGTGTTTTTAAATATTCCAAATCAGGGCTATAACTCACATATCCTTATTTCACTATATAGAAGCTATCATTGAATATAGTGCAAGATTCCTTGAACACAGTGTTTCTGTTTTATTTAAATGAACATTTTAAAGGACAAAAGTGATATTTATTATAACTTAATCACTTTAATAATAAATTCTATCATGTCAAAAGCTGATGCATTATGAGAATATTAGATTGCTTAACAGGGAAAAAGTTGGATCCCTTTAACATATTATCTAGGCATTAGATAATAGGTTAATACTAAACCTATAAATATATGTACATAGATATATTCCCCCATCGTCATAGATAAATATATTAAATATGTACATGCCTGTATTTAGACCTCTATAAATGCCCTTTGCCTCCTAGTTCTTTCCTCTATTTCCTTCAACTTTCCTCTTGTTCTACTATTAGGTTCAGCCTTCATTTGGGTTTCAGTAATTCCTCTTTGTTACATTACCCCAATCAAGCCCTAGCATGCATCCTACACCCTCCTAGCCATCAATTTGAGATCACTTATTGTTCCCTTGTCCTTTGGCTTGTTAACACCCACTTCATTTCCCCCGCCTTCTCCTTTCCCATGTCTCCCTGGAACCATTGGTCCCATTGTTTTCTTCTCCAGATTGTTTATCCCGCCTATCAAAACTAGATAGATATGCAGAGATAATAATATGCAAAAAACAAGACAGAGCAAAACAAAGCAACAAAAGAAAACAAAACAACAACAAAAAAAAACCCAAGGACCAAAATAAACCTATAAATAGTTCAAGGTCTGTTTTTGACCTTTGGGAGTGCTTTCTGGTCATAGCAGATGGACATTAGGCCTCTACTCAAGTGCTCCCTCAATGCAAGAACACTTTTTTCTATTAACCTGGCATTCCATGATGCTCACCTTCCCGAGAGGATCGCTGAAGACAAAGTGGGTACATAAGCAAATGTGGTGAAGAAAGCTGATGGTGCCCAGCTATCAAAAGATACAGCACCTGGGGTCTTAAAGGCTTGAAGATAAACAAGCTGCCATCTAACTGAGAAGCAACAAAGCCCACATGGATGAAGCAAACCAGCCTGTATGATCATGAAGTGTTGATAGGATCAGATATCATGCATCAAAGACCCAGAACAAAATATCATATCATTGTGAAAGAGGAGGAGTGTGAAGTAGAGACCCAAAGCCCATCTCCAGGCAAATGGACATCCCCTTACAGAAGGATCGCGGGGAGAAGATGAACTAATCAGGGTGCAGTATAGTACCGAAGAAACATACAACTTCCCTCTAGTTCTTTAATTCTTCCCCCACTATCATGATCCCAATTCTACCTTACAAATCCGGCTAGACCACAGCATGTACACGGGTACAGATAAGAGCTGGAAACACAGGGAATCTGGGACAGATAAACCCCTCAGGACCAATAGAGAGTAGTAATATCAGGAGGGGAAGGGGAAGGTGGGGGGAGAGTGGGGGACCGATCATAATGATCTACATATAACCCCCTTCCAGGGGAATGGACAAGAGAAAAGTGGGTGAAGGGAGACATCAGTGAGTGTAAGACATGAAAAATTAATAATAATCTATAAATTATCAAGGGTTCATGAGCGAAGAAGGGAGGGAAAGTGGGGGACAGAGGGGAAAAATGAGGAGCTGATAGCAAGGGCTCAAGTAGAAAGCAAATGTTTTGAGAATGATGATGCCAAAAAATGTACAAATGTGCTTGACACAATGGATGGATGGATGGATGGATGGATTGTATAAGAGCCGTAAAATTATTTTTAAAATAAAGATAAATATGATTCTACTTTATATAATGATCATCTTGAA
This sequence comes from Echinops telfairi, assembly GCF_000313985.2. Taxonomy (NCBI): domain Eukaryota; kingdom Metazoa; phylum Chordata; class Mammalia; order Afrosoricida; family Tenrecidae; genus Echinops; species Echinops telfairi. The sequence continues at coordinate 50,837,098 of NW_022103906.1, read as the reverse complement.
AGCTGAAAGAATTAGTATTTATTTTTGACTTCCTTATTCAGCCATTTTATATCTAACACACAGCAGAGAAGTGGCTCTTCATCGGTTAGTACTTCAACTATTACATTTATAAAATGAGAGTAAAGTCAAGATGTGAAGGTTAAATGAGTTAATATATGTCAAGGATCCCAAAAGTACCCAACTGAGTCATCACTATGTAAATTATTGCCATTGTTTCAATGGCAAACATTATTATTATTGTTACACTTTGTAAATGTGCTTGAAAGAAAATAATATATTTCAGAGATTCTGCCTAAGTTCCATATCACGTAGTGTATGCAAAGGAAGCCTGGTGGTTTCAGTTGGCTGCTAATAGTGAGCGGCAGTTCAAATCCACGAGCTGCTCTAGTGAAGATTTAGATCTGTGGAAACCCAATGGGGGCACTTCTACTTTGTCCCAGAGGGTTTCTCTGAGTCTTCATCCACTCAATGGTGTCACACACCAGCAACAGTCACATGACCGCCGATGGTGCAGGCAAACTCACACCCGCAGCTGCTGACCTACCCTCTGACAAAGGCCTGGTGTTTTGCCTTGAAAGATCACAGCTCATGAAACCCAATGGCCTGCAGTTCTATTCTGGTGGCAGGGGGCCATCACAAGTTGGGATCTACTTGATAGTACCTAGTTTCTGGTTTAAGACATTAAAATGCTTACATGGTCTACATGTATGTGCTACATGCTTATTCTATATGTTCATGCTGCATGTCATGAATTTAAATATGAATCTATTTAAAAAATTAAAACATTATAAATATCTTCCTGGGTAGAATATGAAAAGAATGTAAGACACATATGTTTTGGATTGGAAATTTATTTTAATCTCACTGTCTTAGAATGTAGATATTCATGCAATAAGTGTGTTACATACCACATGTAGCTTAAGGGTAGGTGCTTGTGAAAATAATTGTAAGTTTTAGCTCTATAACCTAAGCTTTCTATTTTAAAACATAAGCCTACAGCTAATGTACCAATGTTAAGAAGATTTGAAGTTTCAGTTTTTTAAATGTAATTCATATATTAGCAATACTTGCGTATATGCCAACCTTTGTCTACTGTTAGAATTTGTGACTAAAACCTGTTGTTTTTATTATGCAACACATGTGTTTTATAAACTTGGAAATGAAGACAACTGAATTATCCATAGAATTACATGTTTCTCACGGTGTGGAAGGGTCAGTCTGGGCCAATCCCGACACTGAGTCTCCAATGTTGTCCCCCATAGGGCAATGGGTCAGCGAGGGACGTCATGTCTCTTAGTGGCATCAGCCCTATGGTCCACTCTGTACATTGGCTGTTTGGAGCGGGGATATCGTCCTCCCAGGCTGGTGAGTCAGGATGTGCTCCACTCTCTCTTCCTCCCCATTCATTTGCTCTTGTGTGCTCTGATCAGACATGTCCCTCTGCCCAAGCTGCAGCTTCAGTGCCATCCTCTAAAGTAAATTCTTCTTGGGGGAGGGACAGTTGTCCACATAGCTGGTATGGGGTCTGATCCCTCAGGCCCCTCCACTGGTGAAAGTAATGTATTTTTAAGTTAATAATTTCTTAGGACATTTTAAGGAGCCCTGGTGGTTTAGTGGTTACCTATTGGACAGCTAACTGCAAGGTTAGCAGTTCAAATCCACTAGTCGCTCTGTAGGAGAAGTATGGGGATTCCTACTCCCTAAGCATTTACAATCTCAGGGTCTCACAGGGGCAAGTTTACCATGTCCTCTGGGTCACTATGAGTCAACATCAAGTCAATGGTAGTGAGAAGAGAGTGAGTTTGTGTGCTTTAGAACATTTTATATTTTTGTCAGGGTTAACAAAATGGAAAATTTAGAGTCATTTAACTAATCTTTATCTTTGCTGGAAAGCAGCATAGTACCTAACATATTCCAAGTTGTTCTGAAGAAATTACTGTGCTTTTACCTAATGAAATTGTTTACATGGGAAACGAAGGACTGCTAAGATAGACTGTTGGATGCTGTTTATTCTTGAAAATACTAGTTTGAAAATGAATGTCTCTTGCATGTTCCCTTTGCTAAAAGAAATTTCTCAAGGAAAAGTTGCTGCTTCAAGATAATTTTTTTCCTTACAATGTTCTACAAAGACTTAAATGACTACATTTGTTCACAGTGTACAAAGAATACATATTTCTCTAGTATCTGGTGATTTTTTACAATTCATATATTATAATCTCTTCAGATTTTAGTTTTTATAGCATTTATAAAATGTTATAGGTACAGCCTTTTTAAATGGTTCCAACATATGTACCTTTGTACAACAAAATGAACAATACCCAATCCTCCAACATCTTCAAAATGGTTTTTGTGTCTGAGCCCGTTGCTTCAGCCCCTGTGTTAACATCTCCTTGAGCATCATCTTCTTTCATGTGCATCCTCTATGTCATTCAGCATGGTGTCTGTGGTTGTTACATAATCTGGTGTCAATTTGGGACTTGGGAGGATTAAGAATGAAGGGGTGGAATCTAGTCTGTTAATAGGATCATAGCCAATGAGGCCTCTGTGTGGGCATGGTCTTCTCCCGAGAATTCTGGAAACTACTGTATTTTTCATCCTTGGAGGTGGGAGACACTTTCTCTGCTCACTCCCTGAGAGATGCTCTACTGTGACAAGACACATGGCGCTATGCCCTGGGAGCTGGAGAAGCCACATGGACCTACCCTGATGCAACCAGACTTCTGGAGCCAGAGAAGCCACAGAGAGAGCCCTGCCAGTGCGGAAATGCTTACAACGCCACTGGATCCACAAGACTTGCATCTCACTGACCTATGATCCTCCTGCATTTGGCATCATTGCATGCATTTCATGAGTCTGAAGAGGACTTTATAGATTAGTATCGGACATATGGGCCAATATTGGACTTATGGACTTGATCTGGACTGGGCTGGGGTGTTTTTCAATATTCAATTCCTCTTGTATATAAATATCTTTCTTATATACAGATGGGTGTCTATGAATTTTTTCTCTAGTCTTCCCAAACTAACACAATGTCCTTTGTCGGGGACTGGTCCCTTCTGATCACACATGAAAAGCATGTAGGATAAGGTTTCCTCATCCTGGATTCGAAGGAATGATCTGGCTATCCTTCTTACAAGACAGATTTGTTTGTTCTTCTGATAGTCCTCTGTACTTCTAATATTTTTCACCAACCAATTCTTCTTAAGACTTTCTTATTCATAGTGCAACTTTCACATGCATGGAAGGTGATTGAAAATATCATGGTTTAAGCCAGGAAAACTTTTGTTCTGAAAGTGATGCCCTCGTTTTTCAACACATTGAATAAGTCTTGTGCCACAGATTTGTTCAATGCAATGTCATTTGATTTCCTGAATGCTGCGTGCATGACTATTGATTCTGGATCCAAGTAAAAGAAAATCCTTGACAACTTAAATCTTTTCTTGGTTTATCATGATGATATAGGTCTATTGGTTCAATTGTGAGGATTTTGATTTTCTTTACATTAAGATGCCATCCACAGTGACAGCTGCAGCTTCAGTGTGTCTTCATCAACCAGCCCTTCAAGTCCTTGCATTCGGTAAGAAAGTTTGCACCACGTACATATTAGTGTTTGTTAATCAGTCTTTCACCAATCCAGATAGCCATTCTACTTAATATAGTCCAATTTCTTGGATTATTCATTCAGCATTCAGCTTGAAAAAGTACGCTGAGATACCACCATGACACACATATCTTGATATTAAATCATATACCACCCTTTTGGTTTTGTTTGAATGACTCTCTTGGTTCCAAAGGAGCACAATGAAGTGTTTTAGAACTCCCATCTTTCTCCATGTTGTTCATAGTGTGGCATGGTCTGCACAATCTAATGCCTTTACATCAGCGGTTCTCAACCTTCTTAATGCTGCGGCCCATTAATACAGTTCCTCATGTGGTGGTGACCCCAACCATAGAAAATTATTTTCGTTGATACTTCATGACTGCAATTTTGCTACTGTTGTTAATCCTAAGGTAAATATCTGATATGCAGGATGTATTTTCATTGTTACAAATTGAACATAATTAAAGCATAGTGATTAATCACAAAAACAATATGTAATTATATATTGTGAAATATTTATTTCTAATTAAAAATAAATGAAATTTTGTCTTGAAGCATGGTATAGCTTGGTAACAGTCTTAATATAACAATAGTAAATGGCATTGCTACATTTTGCGACACTATGCATAAAAAGCCAACATCAGTGTGAAGATTAAGATAGCTTCTTTCTCACCAGATCAGAAATTCTCAGAGCAGTCTTTGCAAGAGCACAACAAAGATCATCTTCCACAACAAGTCTACTTCTGTATTTAGACTTGATAACCAACAAGTTGGAAAACCCTGTTTCACAAAGATATGTTGTTGGATATGGAGAAGATTGTGTGCAACACAGCCTCAGATCAGTTCTCGCTGCATTGCTGTTAATAAGTTTGGTGAACTCCTCTTGTGCTGTCTCAGGAACATCTTCAACTTTGTGATTGGGCTTCTGGCAAGTGTAAATGGGGTGTCAGGCAGATTTGTAAAGTGCGATGAAATTTCGTCTGCAAGCATGTGTAAGTGTTCTTTCACAGAAATTATCATTGTAATACTTTTGTCTGGTTCCATGTCATGTTCCTCAAAGGAAGCAATAAGGTAGGCTACATGTAAACTTTATTTTCATCCAATTTTTTTTTGCCAAAGCTGAAGTTTCATTTGGAATGATCAGATCTTTTCAGACAAATTGAGGCTTGTTGTATTTGGTCCTGCCAGTGATAAATTTAACTCATTCAAGATGGCAATGATGTCAACCAAGTAAGCAATTTTCTGCAGTTCATTTTTATCACTGAAAAGTGCTTCGAACTGCAGTCTTGCTTTCTGATTAAAAAAGGTGTTGAGTTCATCATGAAGCTCAAAAGCATGTTTTAAAACTTTTCCTCTCAACGACCATCTCACTTCAGTGTGAAATAGCAGAGCATTATTCGGCACATCCAACTTGTTGCACAGTTGCAAAAACAGTCGACTGTTTAAAGTGCTCGCCTTTCCAAAATTGACAGAATTTATGACACTTTCGTTACTTTTTGTAACTCTTGTGGCAGCATCTTCATTGGTAATATTTGCCGATGAATCATCCAGTGAGTTTGGATGACTTTTGGTGACTCATTCAGTACCAAACATTGAAGTCCAGATCGACATCCTAGCATAGCTAGAGCACCATCTGCACAAACACCACAAACGCTTTCCCAAGAGATCTTGTGCTCTTTCAGAAATGAACCAACTGTGTCAAATACATCATGTGCAGTAGTTGTCATTTCAAGAAGTTTGCAAAATAGAAACTCCATCATTAATATACCTTACATAAACCAGTAACCGTGAACTGTTTCCAATGTCTGTAGATTCATCAAGCTGGATGCTACATAAGGGAAGTGGAGCAGATTTAATTTCCTGGGTTATCCGATCAAGAATATCAGCAGACATGTCATCTATTCTTCTCTGGACAGTGTCGTTAGATTAGGAAATCACACTCAATTTCATAACAAATTCATCTCTGATCATAGCTTGAACAATGTCTTCGGCTGCTGGCAACAGTAGATCCTCAGCAATGGTGTGAGGTTTCATAGCTGTGGTAATTCTGAGTGCCACCAAACATGAAGCTTCAAGGACTGCTACGTTTTGTTTGTGGTACTTGTCACCAGTGTCAAGTCTGGCTTTCTTGAATTCATCCGCTTTACTTCTAAAATCTTTGGTATCCTTGCTGGCAAAGCTCAGATGCTTGCTATCAAAATGGTGCCTTAGTTTGTTTGGCTTCATAGATTTGGCTGATAGAACTTCACAACAAAGAATACATTGAATTTTCTCAATTCCTGCTGTAATTTTTGAGGTAAAACCATACTGTAAAAAATTCTCACTATATTTTCTTTCCTTAACATTCTTCTCTACATCATCCATTGCCATGGGATGGTTTGCTAATGAAAATAATATATAACAATAGCTTTAATAAAACAAAAGATGATACATGGCATAGTTCAGTCAACACATTAAAGTTTCCTATGATTGACCATTCTGTTGTTTTTTTACATGACCGTAACTATCACAAGGGGGCGGTATTCACATCAACCACAACCGACTAGAAAAAGTCCAATCAGCATTCAGATTAAGTTCCCATGGTACAGAATTTTTTTTGCAGTAGTTGAGGGATTTTACAGTACATGGTTTTATATTTACCCAGTAATTATAATTCATGAAGTGTCGTTTTACCTCCAATACTGCTGCTTTCAACACAGTAGTTGCTTTCAACACAGCAGCTGCTTTCTACACAGTAGCTGCTCTCTATACATGCATGACTTGTCTGCATAAGTACATTATGGCTCCAACTCTGTCACATACACCTGTATTTGTACAGGGTGTATGTGATGGGGTTAGCACAATGATGTCTCGGTTCCTAAGACCATCAGAAATATGTGCTTTCCAATGGTCTTAGGTGACCCCTGTGATAGGGTCATTTGACGCCCCCAAAAGGGTCGCGGCCCACAGGTTGAGAACCGCTGATTTACGTAGTCAATAAAACTCAAGTAGGTATTTTTCTGACATTCTCTGGTTTCTGCGAAGTTTCATTCGATATCAGCAATTCTACCCCCTTTGCCACATACTCTTCTGGATTTGGCTTGAGTTTCTAGTGATGCCCTGTTAATATACTGCTGTAACTGTTTTTGAATTATCTTCAATAATATTTTATTTGCATATCATATTAATGGTATTATTTGATAATTTCCACATTCTGTTGGGTTGCCTTTTTAAAAACAAATTATATACACCCATGGAACCCTGTCAACTCTAATATTCAGTGTCTTTATATCTGGACAAAAGAATAAAACTGCCTGTTGGTGTGTAGAAAACTTTATTGTTTTGAATTCTTATGTTTATTTTTCATTTTTCACACCTAGGTAGAGCATTTACTAAATAGTAGAAAAGAGGAAAAGGTATGATTTTAGTGGAAAGATTTCTGTGATTTGATTTATTGGATATTACAGATATAGCTGATCAATGGAGTTGAGTTTCGTAATAGCAAGCTAATCTCAATTGCAAAGGACACTGGCATAGCTGATTAGGTAAGTTAACGATGCTTCTCTTTTTTTCTATTGGAGGGATTTTCCTAAACTGTATTCTGAGTACCTGTTGAGTGGACATGTTCCACACGTTGTAAGGCCATACTTTTGCTGTTACAAAAATTTTGGGAATGGAAGGGATATTTCGGTCAGTGATATGCTAGACCCAATTAGGATCATACCCTTTCCTATTACAGTACTAGGTCACTAACTAAATTTTTATAATCCAAATATTTTTTGGGGGAAAGCACTAAACTAACTTGTCTGAATTAGATAGATCATATGAGTGTGTGTCTATGTAAGTGTTCTGAAAGAAAGCCTTTTTAATATTTATTTCCGTTCTTTTGTCCCACCTCACGACAACTGGGCAGAACTCACCCAAGATATACAGCTCCTGGGTACCTCACCTTGTTAACTATGATTTAAACTGTATTGAGGGGACTTTCAGATGATTTCTATGCTAAGCAGAAGTCCCCTGAAAAATAAATAAGAACAAGTAGAAAAAGTGGGTTAGGGTGCTGCAATGAAATATTCAATAAAAAGATCGCGGAGCCTCCTTGCAGTGTGCACTAAACAAGAGAACTTGTAAACTGGCAGTTGCAATGTTTCTGTCAATAAAATTGATGTCATTTCAGACTACTGGTATACAAGGCTTATCTTTTTTTTTACAAATCAGGTTCAGCTGTTAATTTGAACTTGTCGATGCAACAGTGTCTGTTGTAGTTCATTGATTCCTCTGATAATAGTCAGATGATTATCTTTTTCAGAGACCAACATTTTTGAGACTATAACAAGTGTTTCATGTAAACCACACTTGTTTCAGGCCATTGAAAGAAGGAAATGTGTATAGTGTTTTCGTTTCTTTCCAAAATCCAAGGCTATAATAGGAGTAAATAATTAAAAACTCAAAAAATTGAAATGTAAAACATTTTGTGAAAAATTGTTGCAAGCGTATAATTAGGTGACGGCGATTTTCCAGCGCTTAGAATGTTTCTGTGACCTTGGAATCAACACAGAATATACACTACTTTAGAATCTAATGATTTTCTGCTGTGTACATTGCTGGGAGGGTTAGAAAATGCATTCGTTCTGAATATTATCTTGGCTGCCTCACTAAGACGTTGCAATATTGTTTGTCAAACAGCTTGAAAAGCTAGACAGTGCTATTAGACGCAATGTGGAAATGATGGTGGATAGATTATTCTTACCGGCTGCATTGTTATTTGGTAAAGTCACATTGCTAATGGTTTGCTTATCATTTCATTTCTAATGAATCACCATAATAAGATCTGCAGACTACTCTTTTAAAAATCACTGTACAATCACAGCAGTGGTAGCAAATCCATTTCAGCTACACAACAGCCTCGGCCACATCTGTGGGAGGAAATTGTAAAATGACTTGAGAAATGATGAACTCTCTCTCTATTAAACAAATGAATGTTCTATACTTTTTATCTTGTTTCCCTGTATATGTGTAATTTTCAGAGTGATCTTGATGTACTGTCCAATTGACAATTTTATTTCTGACTATTTATAATCTTTTGCATTTAAAAAATCTTTCCTCACACAAAATAAAACGTTAAGTTTAATATGATAACGCTTTCACATCAAACAGTTGAGCAACCACTTATCTGTCTAGTGTATGGCTTAATAATAGGGTAAATTTGTAAAAAAAAGATCAAGAGAAATAATTCTGCTTTACTTTTTAGTTGTTTGTTGCCATTCTCACAATCTCTCACAATTGTACATTTTTTGCCAATTAAGGAGTCACAGGATTGTCCCTGGAAATATTTCTGATCTACATCCTGAAAAAAACCTGATTTCTTTTAAAATATAGTTTTATTGACATATACTTCACAAATCATACAATCTAAGCATTCAATCATATTAAGAAGATTTGTGCAATTATCACCACAATAAATTGTAGAACATTTTCTTCTCTTTCTCATTGTTGCTAGTTTCCCGTCTGCCCTACCCTCATCCTTTCCTCCCATGCCTTAGGCAATTCTCAATCAAGCTACTCTCTGCGCATCTACTATTCCTGGAATTCATATACAGAAAATCATACAAAACACAAACAGGAAGGAAAAAAATGAAAAACAACCAAAACCCAACAAGCAACAATAACTATACAAAATATAGGGAAACCCTAATCAAAAGGAAATCAGAAAATATTAAAAACTGAAGCAACTTTAAAATGGGTTAAAATGGAGATTAAATAAGGCATTACCTTTTAACCTAGCTACATCTGCCACAATTTATTTTGGCTACATTCAAGGAGAAGAAAGGAGTGGAAAAGATACGTGAAATATTATAATGTTCTCTCTGTTACAAATATTATAAGGACCTCTAATTGCACTGTGGGTTAGGTATTGGACTGCTAATGGATTGATGAGGAGCCCAGGTGGGGTTCCACATTGGGCCGCCAACCATGAAGTCAGTCGTTCAAAACCACCAGCTCTTCTGAGGGAGAAAGATGAAACTTTTCAGTCTCTTAAAGATGCACAGTCTTAGACACCCACAGGGGAAGTTTTCCTCTGTTGTATAGGGTTGTACTGAGTCACAATCGACCCCATGGCAGTGAGTTCAAAGCCTTTTAACTGCAAGATGAGTGATTCAAACCCATCGGCTCTATGGGAGAAAGATAAGGCTATTTGCTGTGGGAAAGGTTTACCGTCTTGGAAACCTACAAAGTCTCAGAAACTCTACACAGGGTCCCCATGGGTCAGGGTCAAATTGATGACAGTGAGTAAGTGCTATTAAGACAGATAAAACCAGATATCACAGGAAGAAAACAGGAAAGTTACAAAGTGAATGGGCTAGACAGTCATTTGGAGCACTAACACCAATGATTTGAGGCTTAAAAATACAAAACCAAAGGAATTTGGATACTGGACTAGTCTGGGTAGACTAGAGAAACAAAATTCATAGACACTCATATGTATATAAGAAAGAGCTTTATATACAAGAGCAGTTGAATATTGAGAAAACATCCCAGCCCAGTCCAGATCAAGCCCATAAGTCTGATATTAGCCCATATGTCCGATACCCATCTGTAAATTCCTCTTCATGTCACACAACACATGCAATGCCACCAAATGCAAGATCACAGGCCCATGGGTGGAAATTCTTGTGTATCCAATGGTAGTGGAAGCATCTCAGCATGGGCAGGGGGTCTCCATGAGGCTCCTTCAGCTCCAGGGCTCTAGTGTAGCTCCACATGTCTTGTCAACAGCAATGTCTCTCGCTGGGAGTACGCTTGTATCCCGCCTCCAATGAGCTATTAATCTCCTTAGCTCCGCCAAATGAGGTCATCAAGCTGTGACCTGATTGGCAGGCTAAACTCCACCTCTTCACTCTTCAGTCTCAAATTGACAATTGATTATATAACTACCACAGATACATTAATTTGTTCATGGATATTAAATTTGTTACATTCCAATCATATCCCTGTAGATCTGCTGCATCTTCTCTCCCCACAGTTGAAATCATTCCATAGTCCTGATGTGTTTCCTGGCAAATACTCCTTTAACATCCTAGAGGATCTCTCCCTAATCCTAGGGAAAGTGCAGACATTCAGGTTCTGGACACTGAAGTCTATGTATCCTTTAATAGCATTCCAAAGAACGCCTACTTAAGTAGCCTATAAATGCCATCCTGTGAACAGGTGCTTCACATTTTCACGTTCTTGTCGTGGGATGTGTTTATTTAGGGTCTCATAGTCAACATGGTCTCAGGATTGGAGGTGGAAACCAAACAATATTCCATTTTCTTCAAGGTGTGTAATGTACTTTTTATCTCTTCACTACAGAATCCTGTCATGAAGTTGACCAGTTGATCTCCGATTTTACTTGTTCTCTGCTTCTCAAAATATCACACTTACATGTGCTAGCACAGGAAGGACCTTATAAATGGGCATAATCCCTACACCTGGGGACTGGCTGACATTGATGTGCTTTGCATGCTTAGCTACTGATGACTTTTCTGCAGATATAACTGAATTTTTCTGCAAATAATGAGATGTAGGTTTTTGAAAATCAACCTCTTAATCACATAGCAACATTGTATTAGTCTTAGAGATATTTATCTAGTGAATAATGAAATTAAGTAGGCAATGGTGTAATTAATTCTAATATAGTTATTTGTTTACTTGCAAATGCCAATATACAACTGACTATAATAAATTATGGTACCTCTAGAATCTCAATAAATATTAAACTGGAAGTTTTCAAGAGTGCAGGGCCTGTGCTTTTATATGAAATTGCAGCTGCATAAATTAGCATAAATACAAGTGTTATGCAATATTTGGTTTTAACTGGTCTTAGTATTGTAGCTGTATAGTCAAGGAGACTAGGAATCTGAGACTATAAATATATAACATTTACACTCAGTTTATGATGGTATAACACAGCCAGTTTCCAACTCTTTCAATTGGTGGAGCTAGGAGACAGATTTAACTCCATTCAATTTGTGGAGGTATAAATTTAAAAGTAAAAATGGACAATTAATCATCCTGAACAGTTCAATATTTAAAAGATTGACTAATTTATGACACCAAATTCTCTAATTCATCTATTTTTATGATTATGTGCCATCGAGTCAGTTCCTGTCATAAGCATTGCTGTGTTTGAGCCCACTGCTGCAGCCACTGTGCCAATCCACCTCATTGAGGGTCTTCCTCTTTTAACCGACCCTCTACTTCATGAAAGCACAATGTTTTCCCAGGGAATGGTCCTTTTTGATAACATGTATGATAAAATCTTTTTTCTTTTTTTGAGATTAAGGTACTCTTGGGTATCATTCTTCATTATATTCTATTGTTCACATTCTAAATAAATTAATTCATGGAACACAATATCAAGTTTTTCCCAAATAACTGTTCTTTCACGTAATCATTTTCCAAATGATTTTACCACTTGTTTACCTAACAAACAAACTTCTCAGTGTTCATTCTCCCGCTCCTGCTCGCCTACAATGTACTCTTCATATTGCTACCAGGATGAAGTTTTCCAAAAATCTTGGTCTGAAAATAGTTTCCCTTATACATTATTCTCAGTTGTTCTCAGCAGAAATATAAACACCTTCACTTAGCATACAATGTGCTCTTCATCCTTTAATCTCAAACCTTGCTGTTTTCATTTCTCACAGTTCTGATTATACTGTGCAATCTATTTTACACAATGCCTTAAATTCCTGTCGATTCCTGATGTTCCCTTTGTTCTTCCTTGGATCTGTGTCTTTTACACTGAGTGTTTTCCTTGTCTACAATATTCTTCCCGGGAAGTTAACATGTAACATCAAGACAGAATCAGAAAATATTAAGAATTCAGTCCTTTTGTCCCTATTGTCTCTTCTCAGCCAGATAAGTTTCTCTCTCTGGTCTTCAGCTTCTCCGTCACAAGATCTCTTAACCTATGCCCTGCCTTGGTGTTTCAAAGCTCCTTTTAATTCTGATGAAAGCTCAAGGGCACCCACTCTGAAAGCCAGGCCCCTCCCAAGCACTCCCAGCTTTACGCATTCCGTGGGCTGGGAAGTCAGTGACTGTCTCATGGTCTCTCTGGCTGCCATGGTTCCTTCTTCCTGGTCTTTCCTACTGCATGACACCCGACCCATTTTTATACCTAGAAAAATAGCAAAACTCACAAATCCCTGAGTTAGAAGAATTCTCCATACCTTATTTGCATGATCCCACAAGCCATTTGGTGGGACTTACAAAGGCTGTGGATAGAGGAACCACACCAAGTAATTTTACTTCATTGTACAAGTGAAGCCAAGAAGACCTTGAACTCTGGCTAGATTATTCTGCTTATTCTGCATATTCTGCTCTAACCTTTAAGAGCCATGTGTATTGTACAATCGTGAGCAAGTTACCTACTCTCTATGACTCATTTTAACTTAGACTTAGTGGAAATAATAATAATAATGACAATAGAATTTACTTCTTAGGAGACATGGCATAAACACGCACATATACATATACACCTGGACCTCTGGTGAAATTGTGACCTAGGAATTGGGCTCTAGTGACAAGGCCAGTAGTTTAAACCATTCAGGCATCTCTTGAGGGAAGGATGAGGCTATCTGTTTGGGTAAAGATTTAGAGTGTTAGAAAAGTTATAAATACATATATTTCAAAAGTTAATGGAAACTATTCTATTATCTTTTAATTTCATTCTCCATTATTGTTTTGAAGCCCCTTTCTCTGTGCATATATATGTGCATGTTTTTTTACATACATACATATTATAAATATAATACATAATATATACCATTTAAAACAGCACTTAATATATAAAAACACCCTGTTTTGAACCCTCTTCATATGTGTATATGTACACAAGAGAGGGGTTCAAGAATTTTTAGAAAATTTCCATGATCTTTGAGATGCATTTTCCATAAATGTCACATATAGTAGGTATAATATCTCCTGCTTATCACAGTATGTAACACATACATACAACTGTCACTTGGAAACCATGGGGATTGATTCCCAGGCCCCTGTGAATACCAAAATCCATGGATGCTCTAGTTCCTTATATAAAATGGTACAGTGTTTACATATAGCTTATGTTCCTCCTATTGTATATATTGAACCATCTATAGATTTCTTTTAATACGTAGAATAATGTAAATGCTAGTTAAATAGCACTTTATGTTTTCCTTTAGTCTTTGAGGGATTGTTTTGACTAATTAATTTCTACTTCCCTCCAAATATATTTTGAACCATGGTTGGTTTACTATGTCAATGTTGAACTGGTAGATATGGAATACTGTATTATAGATATTATGTGCTTTTATGATGTTTCTCCAGAATAAATATCTCAATGGATTTCTCAATCCTGCTGATTCAAATCTGCTGTTTAGTTCCTCTAGTGAAGGTTTCATTCAAATTTTTCAATTAAGTAATTTTTCTTAATCTAGAATTTCTAAGGACCTTTAAAAAATAACAATCTCCATATCTTTATTTATATTCTCTATTTGGTGATGTATCATTATTTTACTTTCCTTTGGTTTTCTTAAACAAATTTAATTATTTGAATATAGTGGATTACAGGTTGAGCTACTGACCATAAGTTCAGTAGTTCAAACCTAGCAGCCACTCCTCAGGAGAAAGATGAGGCTTTTCATGCCTGTAAAGCTTTATAGCCTCATAAACCAAAAGAAACAATTTGAAGTAGGCAGTTTTCTCTAAAGAAGCAAAACCAGGATGCTTAAAAATACACACACACACACACACATATATATGGATACATTTATATAACAAAAAGGACTATACTAGCAAATTAGTCCACACAGCAGTACAGAAAGCTCAGCCCAACTCACTTTCATGGGTAAGAGAATATACTGAAGGCCCTTCCAACTCAAGCAACCACTGGCCCAAGAGCAAGGAAGCAGACCATGGGAAAATGAAGTGGTGAGGTGTAGCAGAAGCTAGTAGTGCAGTGTGTGGTGATGCAGGTCTCAGCAGGCCTCAAGTTTCAGTGATGAGATGTGGCAGGTTGGAGGTGTGGCCTCTGGAGAAGTGGCAAGATGGGTAGAGTTGGCCCACAGGCAGCAGACATGGCAGGGTGGGGCATGGCACAGCCACGTGGTCCACATGTTGTCTTAGCCAAGTGGAGCACAGCACTGCATGGCCCACAGGCTGAGGCAGGGCAGCTAGATAAGGCAGCACATTGGTCTGACCACCAGAAAAAGAGGGAGAGGGGTTAGCCTCTAGGGAGCCATTTATCTTGGTAATCCCACCTCCAAAGGAGGTCATCAAGAATTGACCTGATTGACAGATAAACTCCACACATATCTTCTTACAGGTGCCATGTTGGCACAAAAAAACCAACTATCACACAATTCTACCCTACCCTATAGGGCTGTTAAGACTCAGAATTGCTTCTGTGATAGTGATTTTATTTGAAATAACAAAGTTTATTTAGTAAATCAAGAATTTGAGCTTCCTCAAGGGCAGTTTCTGCTGATTTTGTGTGTGTGTGGTGAGGGTCACTCTTTTTACATGTTTGTTTGTTTTTAATCTGAAGTATCCTAAGGCTCATTTGCTAACCTGCTCACTTCTGTATTTTTCCATTGTGGAAGCTTGCTACGTCCTCATTCATTTTCTTGCCCAGAGCCACTGGATTCAAAATTTTGATGGGTTACTGTCGACAACCATAATGAATACCAATGGAAATTTCCTTAGCTGTTCATCCTTCTGGTCAGCATGGTTTGTTGCTTTATAAACCAGAGTTTGAGTAGTACTCTGGACCATGAGACATTGAGAAAAACTGACTCAGAACAAAAGACCCAGAACAAAATCATACACAATGTGAATGGGGGCAGGGCCTAGAATGGAGACCCCAAACCCATCTGTAGACAATTATCCCCTCACAGAAGGGTCACAAGGAAGAGAGGAGCAGTATATCACTGATAAAACACAAAACTTTCCTCTATGTTCTTTAATGCTTCCTCCCCCGCCCCCCTATCATGACCTCAATTCCACTTTACAAATAGGATTAGACCAGAACATGCACACTGCTACTGATAAGAGGCCATAACACAGGGGATCCAGGATAGATAAACCCCCTCAGGGCCAACAATGAGAATAGAGATACCATGAGGATCGGGGGAAGGTGGGGGTAGAAAGGGGGAATTTATCACAAGGATCAACATATAACTCCCTTCCAGGGGGACGAACACCAGAAGAATGGGTTTAGGGTGACAGAGGATGATTTCAGATATGAAAATAATTATAACTTATCAAAGGTTCATGAGGGAGGGCAGGCAGGGTAGGGAGGGGGAAAATGAGGAGCTGATATCAAGGGCTCAAGTAGAAAGAAAATTCTTTGAAAATGATGATGGCAGCATATGTACAATTGTGCTTGACACAATGGATGAATTTATGGATTGTGATGGGAGATGTAAGAGCCCCCAATAAAAGTATTTTAAAAAAAGTTGTCCATCCTTATGATTGTTTATACCAGTTACTGTGCTGTCACATGCTGTCAAGTTGGTTCTAACTCATTGTAGTCCTATGCCCAACAGACGGACACACTACCCAGTCCTACGCCATCTTCACAATTGTTAAGTTTGAGTCCATTGTTGAACCACTGTGTCTTCAGATCTCGTTGAAAGATCTTTCTCTTTTTCACTGTCTTTCTTCTTTACCAAGCATGATGCCCTTTCACAAGAACTGGTTTATCACGATAACATGTCCAAAAGTATGTGAGATGAAGTCTTACTGTGTTAGTCTGGGTTGACTAGAGAAACAAATCCAGAGGCACTCATAAGTGTATAAGAAAGAGCTTTATATTCAAGAGCAATTGAATATTGAGAAAACATCTCAGCCCTGTTTAAATCAAGTCCATAAGTCCAATATTAGCCCATATGTCTGATACCAATCTATAAGTTCCTCTTCAGACTCACAAATCATATGCAATGATGCTAAATACAGGAAGATCACAGGCCAGTGGGTGGAAAGTCTTGTGGATCCAATGGTGGTGGAAGCATCTCAGCACTGGTGTGGGTCTCCACATGGCTCCTCCAACTACAGGGTTCTAGCATAGCTTCATGTGTCTTGTCATCAGGAATACGAAGCAGAGAGTGTATCTGGCCTCCAGTGAGCTATTTATCTCCTTCGTGCCTCCAATTGAGGTCATCAAGCTGTGATCTGATTGACAGGCTAGACTCCACCCCTTTGCAAGTTGACGGGAGGTTATGTAACTACCACACTTGCCATCCTGATTTCTCAGGAGAATCAGGGTTGTACTTTTTCCAGGAAAGACAGATTTGTTTATTCTTTTGGCAGTTCATGGTCCATTCAATATTTTTTCACTAGCACTATAATAACAATTTCTTCTATTGGTTAGTTTAGTGGCTATCAAATCACTGACAGAAAGTTTCCTTTAATCAATATTCTTTGAAGTAATGTCTACTATTCTTTTCAGAGGAATTTCTCATCTCTGTATGTATTGGTGTTTCCTATAAATAAAATTATACAACAACCTAAACAACAAAATTCATTAAACTCCCAAAACAAGAAATCCAAAAACACAAGCACACAGAAAAATCTCAATCTAAAAGAAAGCATAAAATGATAAAAACTTAGAGGAGGGCATTGTGTTTGATAAAGTAGATGGGCCACAAAAAAGAAGAAGGCTCTCCAGGAGATAGTTAGACACAGTGGCTGTAACAATGGGCTCAATCAGAGGAACGATTGGGAAGATGGCACAGAACTGGGCAGTGTTTTGTCTGCTGTGCATTGGGTCCCATGCTTCAGAACTAACTCAATGTCATCTAACAACAACAACATCTGCATTCATCTACTTCTATAGTATTCTGTCTGATATTAAGACTATTCATAGCCCTTGTAAATGGTTAGATCAGTGGCTCTCAACCTTCCTAAGGCCATGACCCTTTAATACAGTTCCTCATTGTGGTGACTACAACCATAAAATTAATTATTTTGTTGCTACTTCATAACTGCAATTTTGCTACTGTTATGAATTGTCATGTAAATATCTGATATGCAGGATGTATTTTCATCATTACAAAGTGAACATCATTAAAGCATAGTGATTAATCACAAAACAATATATAATTATATATAGTGAAATATTTATTTCTAATGACAAATAAATGAAATTTTGGCTTGAAGCATGGTTAACATTCTTCACGCCAGGTACTTATAGGTGGGTGTATCTGTATGTAGGCGTACCCGCCTGGAGACGGATAGAGTGGTGGTGTATCGGTTCCTAAGACCATCGGAAATAGGCGTTTCCCATGATCTTAGGTGACCCCTGTGAAAGGTTCATTCGATCCCCAAAGGGGTCACGACCCACAGGTTGAGAACCACTGTGTTAGAGGGAATTAAAATCAAACAAATCAAATAAACTCACTGACAATGAGTCAATGCTGACTTATAGAGACCCTATAGAACAGGGTAGAACTGCCTTTGTGGAGCTCTGAGACTATAACCCTTTATAGGAGTAGAAAGCCCTGTCTTTCTCCTGTGGACCAGCTTGAGGTTGGTAACCCAACATCTAACAACTAAGCCATCAGAGGCTTAGTCCAGATGGGAACTCTTAAAATGGAATCTGGACTTTCACTGTCATCCATTGCCTTCTGTGTTCAGGATGTAAGCTCTAATACAATTTCCCCCTCTTCTCTTGAATTTTGTTATTTACAATCCTTGAATCATACAGGTTGGTGTGCTTCTTTCATGTGGATTTAGCTATGATCTCACTTACATGGCTTCTAGTTTTAAGATAAGCCTTTAAGACCCCAGGTACCATTCTTTCTGATAGCCAAGCAATAACTGATTTTATTACCACACTTTGTTATAGCACCCATATCGTCAGTGATCTCTTCACGAGAGAAAGTATTGAGTAGATAAAGTCATGCCATAAGATTTGCTAATTAAAAATATTGAGTAGAGAAAGTCGTGCCATAAGAATTAATTGTTCATAGATTAGGCCTATGAGTAAGTGATAGCTCCAAATCCATTCATCATTATCTACATTTTATATGTCTCCTTGGTCCACTTTAGACACATCATTGTCATTTTATTAGATAACATTATAAATCACCCCCATAGGGCATATGGTAATTCTATTAATGGAAATATTAATTTAGCCAATGGTATAGAATTTCAAATACTTTTAGAAAAGGAAAGTAGACGTGTATAGAGAAGTTTTTTTTTAGATAAAATACATGGATTGTTGACTTGTAAAGATGACAAATGTAAGTGTGTAGACACTATTTACATCAACAAGGAGAGCAGGAGATAGGGGAAAACTTTCAATCACATTCATTCACTATGGCAGAACTATGTCTGATGCACAAAGGCATGTCATAAAAAAGCAAAGAAAGTGTGAAAATATATGATAGCCTTAAGTTGTCAATTATTATTTACACTCATAGCAAGATTTTAACCAACGTTCAATGATTTGCAAATGACAACCTTGCCGTCACAGTCATCTGCTTCTTTTCACACAAGGGCTTTTCAGTCTCATGTCCAAGGGAGTATTGAAGCTCCCACAATATTCCACAGGGGTATTTAAGGGAAAGTCAGGTTTGTTTAGTGGGGCTTCTGATTCAGATCCTTTTGGTGTGGCCCATCAAAAGGACAAATCTAAAGTTCCAGTTGTCTCTAGTGCATGGTCTGAATCTCTAAGGGCTGCATATAAACTATGTCAAAAGTATCACTTTAGGACCATCACAAAGGCCATCTTTTTTGAGTTGAGGCCCTATTTAAATAATATAAATCATTTTTACCAATGGCTGCTTGCCTCTTCTGGTTTACCTACCAACACAAGTGAAATCACTGTCTCTGAGACAGACCTACCCCCCTCTCGCCCTCCCTCCACTTCTGGACTTGAATTTCCACTGTTCACTGAGCACCCTTGCAGGAGTGTCTGTTTATTTGGTGTGACTGTGAAATACTGCTAAATGACAGGAATGGATTCATCTTCTCCTTCTCTTCTCCCAGCACAAGAATCTGACCCCCACTGAAGTGAGACCTTCTCTGATGAGGTGGATTTAAGATGTACAAATAAAGGAGTGTTATATAGACCGTGAGCATTAGGCAGGACACCACCTGATTGCTTAGGAGACCGAATTAGATTACGTGGCCTAAGAATCAATGATTTATTGTTTTTCTTGGTGTAGTAGTATCATGCAATATTTGTCTTTTTGTGATTGACTAACTGCGTTCAGTGTTATGGTTTCCAGGTCCAGCTATGTTATAAGATGCTTTTGGTTTCATCACAGTTTTTCAGAAATGCATAGCATTCCATTGTGTGTACACACGAGTTAGAACTATTATTTTTTACCTCTAGCAGCTATGAAGTTATATAGCTATTTTCAACAAATTCCAAGGCATAAAACTTCTTCCACTAAATGCACTCTAAATCCAGTCAGATTAAAAAAAATCCCTTTTAATGGGATTCTTTTCTATGATGCTGCTCGAGACAGCAGGTCCTGGATAAGGCTTAGGGAAAGCCCTCTTGGCATCACCAGTGACCTCCAAGCTGCTTGATTCTACAACTGCCGTGCTTTAAAGACTGCTAATTTTCAAAGCTATGAAGAAGTAATGATGTAGGGTAACTTAAAGTGACAAGAAGCTTGCTGTTATTATTAAAACTCAGCCATATTTCTTACATATATGCTTCTCGCATTTTGAAAAATCTTTGGCTAATTACTACAGTTTTGATAAAGTTCATTTTGACCTTTTTTCCCCCCCCTTCTTTCCCTGTTTTATGTCTTTTATAAAATAAGATGTGTTCGGAGGTCCTGACTGCAGTTCTGGAAGTCTTGTCCTTCTAGAAGACTCTAGAATGTTTTGCTGTTGTTCCTCTCTCACTGCAGCAGGTCACAAGGGCTGAACTGCATGTTGCTGCCGTTTTCTCACTTAGTGGAAATCAGTTTCAACATGAAGTAATCATTTTTTGAAATATATCCTCAACAAGCTCAGCCACTACCAGTTTTCTGATGTGTTTAGGTTGAAACATTATAAGAGGTGAAGTGGGAGTCCACTGAAAATTAATAATGGATGGCCCTCTTATGATGATCTTTTCGTTCTAAGATATCAGGCTGAAGTCTTTGGATCATACCTTGCCCTTGGGTAGCCTCATTTAACTTCCTCTGGAGTCATTTAGTGCTAAGATAGGGTAGCATTTAAAAAGCTGTTTGTACTCTTCTCACAAGACCATTTTCTCCAAATCCGTGCATGGTTACAAGGATTTGAAGGATATTGTATTTTGCATAGCAATAAGCATATTCTTGGGGCAAGTGTCATAAGTGCATTTAAGAAGGTGGATGCGCTGCCTGGGATTTCCCTGCCAATGCTCTTTATTACAACCTTGCAATTTTAAGTACCAGTGACTACACTGATGTCACTAAGCTCAATGATAATGAATGGATAGATCTTTCCAGATCTGAGCAATAATGATCATTGGGATTCAGGATGAGAGTAATTTGTATTTAAAAGTGGAAATGTACAATTTCGTAGTTCAGTGATTGTATAAAATTACTGTAACCATTACCACGAAACAGATGACTAATACCAGATGAATAAAGCAGCAACTCTCAGTTGACTTCACAAAATTTCACATTTGTTTTACTATGAAGTCTTTTTTCATGTTCAGTTAAGACACCTAAAAATCCTAGCCCAATTCATATATAAGTGGCTGATCCTCAGGGTTCCTTTAACTGGTAGACACTATTCTGGCAAAAGTTTCCACACAGTCCGAGTCACTCAGCTTTATTCTCAATTGCTTTCTTGGCAAGAAGAATATGTTTTGCATGTGAAAACTAGTGTTGTATTTAATTATCTCTGCGGATACATCAATGCATTTTTAATTAAGAAGTTCTTTTGGTATCTTGGATGCAATCTGTTCTGAAAACTCTTGAAACTTTAAGGTAACAAAGTCACCTCTAGGCAATGCTTCAAATTTCCTGTATCTTTTCACTCCTTCTCCTTCGTTAAATGAAATACTACAGACCCTTTAGTGATGCATACCGATCTATTTAGGTAAAGAAAACTGTACTTATTATTTATCTGTTATGTCCATAATGAGACTGTCCATGTTAAGTGCCTCATTTGCCTTTGGCATATGAATTTATATTTCTTTCTTTTTCTTTAAAATGTTTTCATTAGAGTTGTTCTAATTTACCTACTAGTCTTCCAACTACTGTCTTCGGCAGAAAGATAGGACTGTCTGTTCCTGCTACGGGCGACAGGTTCAGAAACTCACAGGGACAGTTCCACCTGTCCTATAGGGTTGCTATGAGCCAGAAAGGACTTGATGGCAATGCATTTGATAGAGCGATGTATATACTTTTGATGAGGGTGCACCTCTCCCTCTCTCTCTCTCTCTCTCTCTCTCTCTCTCTCTCTCTCTCTCTCTCTCTCGCTGATTTTCATTTTCTTCTCCCAGTGGGGATTCAGCCCACATTTCTATGCTTTCATCTGATGTCAGGGTTCCAGGATTATCATCTGTACCTAATCCATTAGGTCTCTCATTTGTTTGTGGAAGACGGCTTGTGTAGCATTTCTGCCTAGTCTGCGATTGTCTAGCCTGTTAACTGCTTATCAGCTTGTTATTTCACAAATCAGTTTGGTGAGGGTAGTGGAGTTTCCTGGTCATGGAATTTTACAAAGTCATTTATTATGTAAGCTTATGTATAAGAGGGGAAATATCAAACTGTTTTCTTTTGGGGGTAATTCTGTATGCAAAACCTAACTTCTCCGAAGGGTCACAATTAGATCTCAACATTCACCTTGACTTGGGGTGTCAAGCACCTCTAGTAATGCCATTTATTGCAAAGTTGTAAGAAAATATTTTTTACCCTGAAGTCCCTGTGTCCAAATTTTAAAATAGTGGTTTTATTTATAACTTTAAGGATTGTTGGAAATGGAAATTCCATATGATCCAGAAATACTTGTTGGGTATATGAGGGTGTACTACCCCTCCCCGCCCGCCCCCCCCCCAAACAACTAAAAAACAGAATTGAGCTGGGTGGAGTGGGGCTTTTGTAGTACACATTTTTCCTGCTAGGCCAGATTTGAGCAACTCTCTCTGAGTTAGTGCACCCAGTGGCATCTACTGGGAATCCTCTCTGATCCCAGTGAATTTTTCCATAAAAGCAGTTTCGCTCAAACATCATTTTTTATGATGGCCAATTTAACAGAAGAGCGTGTGGCTATGAAATTGTGTTTTCTCCTTGGGAAAATTGCCTCAGAAACGGTTGTGATGTTGAACACAACTTACAAGGACAGTGGTATGGGAAAAACTCAAAAAAGACCTCTGTCTGGATGTTCCTCAATCTCATGAATGGGCAAAAATATCAAAGCATAGTGCATTTAGCGTTCCTTCCATGAGGTCAGACTGTTAGTCAAGCTTTCTATTTGGGGCTTCTGAAAAGATTGCTTACAGGGTGCAACAAAAGAAGGCCTGATTGTGGCAGACAGGGGACTGGTTTTGCCATCACAATAATATACTTGATTATGCAGCCATCTTGGTGTGCCAGTTTTTGGGAAAAAAAACACACCAAAAAACCCAACATGCCTCTCTTGCCCTGTGCACCTTTCTCACTTGATTTCACTCTGTGTGACTTCTTTTTGTTTCCACAAATGAAGAGGGACATAAAAGGACTGCAATTTAAGGATGTAGAAGACGTAAATAAAAAAACAAGGGACGTACTGTTAGCTATCCAAACAGATGAGTTTGAAAAATGTTTCTAAGAAAGGTATTGCAGATTCGACATATGTGTTAAGTGTAATGGAGAGTATTTTGAAAGTGATAAGGTTATTTTCTAAAAAATTTAAATACATCTTGAAAAAGAAATTCAATTTTTTTTGGGTACCACCTCATATACCCTAAAGAAGTAAGAGCTGTAGCATGAACAGACCTATACACTCCCAAGTTCACAATGTCAAGAAGTTGGAAACTGGCCAAATACTCATTAATAGAAGAATAGATACAGGAATTTTGGTGTATACCCACATCACTAAAAAAAACAATGATGAAACCATTAAGCACCTCATGACATGTACTGATTTGGAGAATATGCTGAATGAAAATAATTGGTCACAGACGGATAAACGTTGGAGCTACTGCTACAAGGATATAAACCAACACAAAGACTTATACACCCAAACAAACCGACTTTGGAATTTGCCAAGGTGGGGGTAGTGCACAGTAGGTCACATGAAGCAAGAGACTAGAGTGCTGGCAGAGGGGAATGCTACTGAAAGGAAAGATGGAGGTCCACAAGAGAGAAAACTAAAATTAGGGGTGGGGTGGGTATAACATTGGACAGGTTGGTAAGTACTTTGAACTGTTGAATACAGAGTTAATGTATGAAATGTAACTCCCCATCCATCTAATTCACAATAATAAAAAAAGTTATTGATAATTTATTTGTTTCTGAATATCTAAAACATGACATAATTGCGTGAAAAAATAATAGTGTTTAGTTACTGTTTGTTTAATGAAAGAATGATATGAGTTAAAAAAATTTTTTGACTCAGAAAATCAACTACTAGAAGATACATATAAAAAGTATGCAACATGTGTTTTTCACTAATAGGACTTTTTATTATAAAAAATGTCGCAGGAAACACTATAATATATATGTGTTTACTATCAATGATTTGCAAATGTTAAGAGTTTGTATTACTTGAGAAAATTATTAAAAGAAATAAACATCAAAATATAGTGGAGGAAAAAAGGATTGTTGGAAAGATTTAATGGGGTGAAGAATGTTTCTCTGAGAAGATGAAACAAAATTAGATGAATATTCAGACCATGAAAAGGCTAAACTTGTGAGTAGCCTGAACTCTAAACCCTTCATATGGCCACAATGTTTAAGATACTTCAAGCCTTGGTGGCACAGTGCTTGTGCATTGAAAGGTTAGCAATTGGAATCCACACACCCGCTCCCGCCTTGGGAGACAGATGGGGCTTTCTACTCCTGCAGAGTTATAGTGTGGGAAACACAGAAGGGCAGTTCTACTCTGTCTTATAGGGCCATCCCAATAGGACTGGACTTGATGCCAATGAGTTTGGTCAGAGCTGTGGAAGCCAACGTGGCTTGATGACAGGTCACATAAGTGAGCATCTGTAGACATGAATTCTTATGGCAAGAAGCCACAGAGTATATCATTTGAAGTACAGAGGGAGGGGTCAACCCAATTCCCATCCCCCTGAAAGGCTTTTACTTCTCTTCCACATATTCTGAAGACCTTGGCAATTCATTCTACACGTAGATACATTTCTTAACACTTAATGACAACTTTGTATATATCTTGGTAACAAAATGTACTAAAACTTTATGTGTCTGTTAGGATCTTCTTTACTTAGATTCCATTAGACCCTTGGTTATTTCTTTGCAAGAAAGTAAGAAGTGAACTAATAATTACATTATTAATGTAAAATTGATACCCCTCTGCTCTGGATAGCTAACAATTGATACCCCTCTGCTCTGTTCCTGGGTCTTGCTGGCTATCTAACAATATCTAGTCTTACTGGCTAGCTAAAGTAGCTAGCAATGTTCATGTCATTGCTATTCTGTCAATTCCTGGAGTCTTGCTTTTCACTAATGTTTCTGGGCAACTCGGTCTTTTTCCTTAGATAACATCAGGTTTTTTATCCTGGCTACCTCTTGAAATGACTGAATATCAGTTGTTTTTAAGCTTTCTAATCCTATTAAGAGTCACAGTCTTGGAAACCCATGTGGCACTTCGACCCTGTCAAATAGGGTACAAATGAATCATAACTGATTCCATAGCATTGAATTTTTATCACTTAATTTTATAAGTAGTATGAAGGGTCTTTAAAAATTTCTTAGAAAAATGAAACTTATGCATAGACTTCTTGAAACCTTGTTGCTTTCCTCTGATTGACCTGTTCCTGAGCCCCCCTAAATATTCCGTAGTATCTTTTAAGACTAAAGATGCTTTATAAAAAATGTAATGGTATGTGTGTGTGTGTGTGGGGGTGTGTGTATAAAATCTTCCCTGTGACTTGCTCCTTTTGCCTGCAGTGGAAACCTTTAAAAAGTTGGCTTCTTTGCTTCAGAGCATTCCTCCAGGTTTTATCTCTCACCTGAAAATGTACACCTTTTCTTTTTCTTTTTTTTGCTCCCCCTGCTTAAATCCCACTGCCTCACCCATGTTATTTCCTGTTTAACGCCTTTAGATGGCCTTTGGGTATTCGATTGTTGGCATGACTTTGATTCCTTCCAAGGTGACTGCTTCTCAGATCAGTCCTTTGGTCTTCGTATAAATGCTCTGTGAGTGTCATGACATCTAAATCTGCCTGAGGCTCCCTGGATACTTCAACCTTCTACTTTTATAGAAGGGAATACATGATGTTATTAGTTATGCTTTTCCATTCAGTAATATATTTGACTTAAAATTGCATACATTTTAAATGAATGGTCAAGTTTATATTTTGTTTTTTCCTTAAATAAATGTAATAGAAAAAGAACACAATGTTTGAATTTTTAAATTATGATTGGAGTATTATCATTATTTGCCATAACTTTCTTATCACATATATTTTATAATCTACTGAAAGTGAAGGTTCAATCAGAGAAATCTAAGACTGAATATATATAAGGGGACTTCAAAAAGTTCATGAAAACAATGGAATTAAAAGGTACTGGATTTTTCCCATGAAATTTTTTGAAGCCCCACCCCCATCATGCACACACACACACACACACCACAGCTCACTTATCAACATGCTTAGGTTCCCAAGACCAAGTCATTATGTGAAATTGGCATTGTGTGAGCGTCAGTGAATGCTTTCCACCATAGCTGCTAAGGTCCCTGTCTTTTGTTACTCACCATTCACTGGGTACCCTCCACGAGTCTCAGGGTGTATATGATATGGTGAGCCCCCTTTCCCACCACTCGACTTCCACTACTGGGAGCCCATGGGACATGGCAGTGGTAGTGATGGTGATGTGTTACCGACTACCACCTGCTACCTCCAACTGCTTATTCTGGCTGGGGATCCCGGTCATCCTGTATCTGCCCTGGCCCTGAATCCCCATGTGACTCCTTATCCTCACCCTGCATTCCCACTTTCCTATATAAATCTCCCCCAAACTCTCAGACTCTGCATCCCTCTGCCCACCTAAAAACTTGCTTTAACCCTACTGCTGCCTGAGCCCTCCATCCCAGAAAAATGCAACCCAGACAAATGAGAAATGAAATCTTATGGCCAATTGGCTTCTGCCTCTCATGTGACGCAGTTGTCCCAAGGGCCTCCCGTGTGTAATTAGAGTGATAAATAGCATGCACCTGGCATGGCTGCAATACATGCGGGGTGTGAATATTTGGAGGTGCCTCTCCAGAATTTTTTCACAGTTGTGATAAAGTTAGACAACAAGAAAGTCCATACGTGAGGTCTAGGAATCAGTGTGGATTCACCTCCATGTAAAGAAAACAAAAACCTTCACAACCAGACCAATAAACATCAAGATAGAGATTAAGAAAATATTAAAGTTGTAAAGATTTCAGTTTACTAGGATCCACTATCAATGATCAATGACCAAGGCATCAAATGACGGTAGATAAGACAAATGGGACAACCTGCCATTGGGAAAAATGTTTAACATTACTTATATCAACCCCCCCAAGGAGAGAATACACTGGGAATTGTGATCCTTATTGGGTACTTTGGACCTGGTTTGGACCTGAAGGGAGTGCACATGGGTCTCAAAGGTGAGTCCATAGAAGCCAGATAAGAAGAGTGCACACTGCCCATCAGTGATGAAGCTCAATGCTGGACCCCCAATGGGGAGGTGGTGCACAAAGAGTCAGTTTCATTGATGGAAGGGGTTTGGTGTGGGAGCCTCCAAGTAAACTCTGGGTTACTTTACTGGTCATATTATGAAAAAACAAACCCCAGAACCAACAACAACACCAATAACAACAAAACAAAACAATACCAAGCCAAACCAAACCAAAGAACAAAAGAAATAAAAAAGAAAAACATTGACAATCATCCCCTCAGGTCAGTGGTTCTCAACTTTCCTGATGCTGTGACCCTTTAATACAGTTTCTCCTGTTGGGGTGACCCCCAACCATAAAATTATTTTCGTTGTTACTTCATAACTAACATCATACAAGTCAATAGTTCATTCATTGCATTTTATTTATTTAAATGATATCTTAGCTAGGTTAAATCTATAGAACAGTAACTGGATTAATAGTTTCTTGGGGCTATGTTAGGGGAGGTTGGGGGAATAGAAAGTTAATTATAATGAGTTCAAGAAAGAAGAAACTTCTAAAATCGATTGTGGTGATGACTGCATAACTCTTTTTAATATGTTTAAGTTGTTGAATTGTATGATATGTGAATTGGATGTCAAAAAAACTATTAAAATAATTTTTAAAAGAAATCAAATGACATATTGCAAAGGAAAAATCTGGCACAAAAAAGAGGTCTTGAAGCTGTCAAAGAGCAAAAATGTCCCTTTGAGTCTTGACTTTAACCTTTAACCTTTAACCACACCGTGTCCTTTGGATCTGCCTGCGAAACTAGACTCTGAGTAAGGAATACCTAAGAAGAGCTGATAGATTTGAACCAGGATGTTGTGAAGAATGATAACTATACCATGGATTTCCAGACAAGCATCCATCTCTGCAGAGCATCCATACTCAGAATGCTCCTGAGACACAAGACTGCTGAGACTTCCTCTCAAGTGCTAGAGACAGAGCCTCAGAAGGGGCTAGTCCCCATGAGCACATCAGTATTAACTACGCAGAGCTTCAGAAGAAAGGAAGATTTTTTTCTTCTTCAAGATTTATTTATTTGATCTTTGGCCTGGATGTTAGGAAAGAACCCAGCCCCTTTCCTGTGCTTGTAGGGACTTTATTTTTTTAATCGTTTTATTAGGGGCTCATACAACTGATCACAATCCATACATACATCAATGTGTAAAGTACATTTGTACATTCATTACCCTCATCATTCTCAAAACATTTGCTCTCCACTTAAGCCCCTAGCATCAGGTCCTCATTTTTCGCCCCGCCCCCTGCTCCCCGCTCCCTCATGAAGACTTGATAATTTATAAATTATTATTTTGTCATATCTTGCTCTGTCCGACGTCTCCCTTCACCCACTTTTCTGTTGTCCATCCCCCAGGGAGGAGGTCACATGTAGATCCTTGTAATCGGTTCCCCCTTTCCAAACCACCCTCCCTGCACCCTCCAGTATCGCCACTCGCATCACTGGTCCTGAAGGGATCATCCACCCTGGATTCCCTGTGTTTCCAGTTCCTATCTGAACCACTGTACATCCTCTGGTCCAGCCAGACTTGCAAGGCAGAATTTGAATCATGATAGTGGGGGTTGGGGTGGTGAAGCATTTATGAACTAGAGGAAAGTTGTAGTTTTCATCATTGCTACATCGCACCCTGACTGGCTCGTCTCCTCCCCGAGACCCCTCTGTAAGGGGATCTCCAGTGGCCTGCTGATGGGCTTTGGGAAAAAGGAAGATTCTTAAGGACATAGATCGACACTGGTGGTTGCAATAATGTGCTAAAACGGCGACACTAGTAAGGATGGCTCAGGATCAGACAGCGTGTCCTTCTATTGCACAGAGGATCACTATAGACTAACATGTGCCAATTCTAGAATTTTGTATGCAAATTTAATGACTTCATTCACTTTAACGATGATGTACAACCATCACCAACATCCTCCATTGCCAGACATTCTGTCCTCACAAGCAGAAACTCTGTGCTTTCTAGAGATAATGCTTTTCCTTTTCCATTCCTGTGTGCCTCTTACTATTACTTTGCTTGGTCTCTCTACAATTAAATTATGTTGCTTTTTGATTTGTTTCAAAATTTCCTTGCAGATAATCTCAATTCTGTTTATATATTAATATCATAAAATATTATTTGTTATAACATATTTATTATGAGATAAAACAGAACAACCCATGCCACTTTATTCTTTTGTGTAGTGATGCAAGTTAAGATCTTTACTGAAATTTCAAATCCATTGTGCTACAGTTGGAAATGGGAAAAAACAGATGGCGTATCACTTATAGTTTTATTTTACAAAGAAAACTGCATGTGTTAAAGGACTCTAATTGCAACATTGTCACATATCTAGCTATTAAAGATCTATTGCATTTCATAATCTTGTTAACAGCTCCTGCCAAGAAGAATGTGATTAAATAGCGGATGTGTTTTAAAACAGATAATTTCCCCAGCTCAACAAATTAAACTGCAAAAAAGACTATTAGAAGGCATTACAACATTATTTTAAATTTCTCAAGATCAAAGTGTGATTGAAGCAAGATTACGCCTGTAACATTTACAAAATGCAGTCACATAAAAAAATCAAATGCTTTATAAAGTATACATTTGAACTCAATTTGGTTTATTAGATTGTTCAGATAGATTCTAAGTTAGCTACATTAACATTTATCTAATTAATGTAATAACCCTAAAAACTAAACACTATCTTTATTTGAAAATGAGAGCATGAGAGTAAAAGGCTTGTACTATTTCAGTAATTTTCTCAAGCTTATATGCTAGTAAGCTGGAGGCATGAAGGGTTGATGTTGGGAAATTAATGGAAAACCCTCATTTTTCTGTATAGTCTGTACTGTGCCTGGAGGAGAAGCAGCTTTCATGTCACATCAGAAGAGAGATTCTGCTTAATGGTCAGGACTATGAATTTTATTGACAGAGCTTGAATGTGCAGAGTTAATTTAGCAAATCTTTCTTGCAGAGCTCCTATGATCCATGCAGTGTATCATGAGTTGAAACACAGAAGGACAAGCTGGACAAGAACTTGACCTTAGACTCAGACCCGAATCAGCCTGTGCAAGACTTTGCTTTAGTCAAATAATAGTTCATTTTCTAAATTGAAACTAAACAACACAACTTTATATTATATATATATATTAAAAACATGTTGATAATATTTTCTTGTCCTTATATAGAACATGATGTTTATACTCTTATTTTAAAAATTAAAAAACTGCATACTTACTGAAGAAGTGCAGGAGAAAGAAAAACAATAATAACAATTCAAAAGTTTGTTGGCTTATAGTATTGTTTCATGGTAAGACAATATTTGGTTTCTTTTGTGGTCTCTATTTTTCCACTTAAAAAAAATATTATTAAATATCTACTCTACACAAATTTAAATGCTCACAGCATAAAGAAGAAAACAATCATTAGTTATAATTTGACCATATAGAGTTTTTGATGATTAACATTTTAATGTATTTTAGTAGTTGTTGTACATATATTATTACAGTAAATTACATTTTATCATATATAAAGGTAAGTGATCTCAGTTGTTAATTTAATTTTATATCATAAGTATTTGATTATTCAGTTCCTTAATTGATATTGATAGAATTTAGAAGGCTGTGAAAAACTACTTGTAGATTTATTCTCATCCATTTTTAAATGATCATTTTTTCAACTGGAGTATATTTTTGGCAGCTATTCAGAATAGTTTTAATTTACATCCCTGTAATCAGTATTTCTGACCTTTTCAATCCTATATTCCTTTAATATTAGACTTTAAAGTCTTTAAAATACCATACTTTGTTATACAAGATGAATTTTTTTTTTGTAGAGTAAACATTTTCCTATATTTCAAGTAACCATTAGGATCCTTTGCTAAGGTCATTATTTAACTTTGACATTTGGACCAGGATTTTAACAATATACACTTCTGGCATGTGGACTAGCCAGGGAGCAGAGAGAACCTGAGAAAGACTCAGGCTGACAGGCTGTGTAGACTCAAGTCCAGCTCTATCTCTGATTTGCCTTTTTGAGCCTGAGGTTCCTCATTGATCTTGGAGAGTTATTTAAAATACATAATTAAAAAAAAGACTCACTGTTGGTCAGCTAATTCCAACTCACAGTGATGCTATAGCATAGAGTAAAACTGGCCTTATGGGTTTCCAAGACTAAACATCTTTATGAGAGTAGAAAGTCTTGTCGTTCTCCCTTAGAATG
This sequence comes from Echinops telfairi, assembly GCF_000313985.2. NCBI lineage: Eukaryota > Metazoa > Chordata > Mammalia > Afrosoricida > Tenrecidae > Echinops > Echinops telfairi. The sequence goes on along the minus strand of NW_022103906.1, from coordinate 50,805,478 downwards.
ACAGTGATTTTAAACTGTTGACTTTGCTGTTAGCAGCAAAACCCAGTAGGCCACCAGGGCTCTGTTACTTAAAAGAAACCATGGCCCTATTGTCAATTATATTATCAATTAGTCTTCAAAGAAACAAAAACTCTATATGAAGAAAGGAAAAAAAGGGTGTGACGCTATCGGTGGGTTCTGAATATATACTAATTCATTTACACATCATGAAAAGCATCTGAAGTAGACATTATTTTTCCATTTAGTAGGCAAGGCAAGTAAAACTAATGTAGACAGTCTACTTCCCCAAATCTGCAAGTTAGTGAGAATGGCAAAGCCTAGTTCTTTCTTTCCCACACACATAAAAGAGTGGTGAGGGGCTATTTCTAGTGATTTCACTAGGACTCTAATGAATGCAAGACAAAATAATGTACTTATAGTTTGGTTTATTAAAGAATGAAGACATATTTTCAAATAAAAATACTATATGCTATATATTACCTTTTATTATAATGCCTTTTATGAATTGAAAATAGTAAACATACAAATAATCTATAGGAGACACCTCAGATAAATTGTTTTGGATTATTAAACTAGTGATATGAAGATGGACATATGGAAAATTCTTGTATAATAGTAGGTTAAAAATGAGATACAGTACAGATTTAATCATACTGACATCATCTAGCTTAGAAATAATAAGGACCACACAAAGATCATGCATTGGATAATATGCTGATGGTAGTTCTTTACTTTGCTTTTTCTACAGTGAATCTGTGTCAGTTTTAAAAAGAGGAAAACAAAAATATAGCAAGAATTTGTGAGGTTTAAAAAAATCTGTTAATATTAATTTCCTTCCACTGCTTCCTTACAAGGCAACATACTGTCTTTTCCAACTTGAAATGTATCAAAAGCCATCTGGGTTATTGTAACGCTCTCTGACAGATGGCACCACAGGAACATAGTTTGATATCTGCACAGGGGAATTGGGAGCCAGAGGTGACTCTCACTGCTTTACCCCTGAGAAAGTTTGCGGTTGCAACACCTCGTTATTCTTAAAACTTTTTCACCTAAGGTTTGTCAATTCAGATCCTTTAAATACATCCATAATTTGAATTTCTTCAACATTTCCCAAACAGTGAGTATAAATGATAGCATTTTAATAAGACCCTCAATTTGACTAATTTTTAATCATGTCTATACTACTTCTCAAAGATTGTGTGAGTCCCAAAACTATGACCGAGACATGTGCCCAACCTAGTTAAAGTACATTTGGGAAAATATATGATAATAAAATGTCCTCTACAGATTACTTTAGTCTAGTAATAGATTACTTTTTTTAAGAATCTAGATTCTATTCTTTAATCCATTGCAATGGCTACACAGAACTCACAGAGAATATGCACAATGAACGGGTTCAGTGTGAAATTTAACCAATCACAAGCAAGTGAGAAATGGTCAGGATGTTATTGTTCATTAGGACAGGTGACAAAGCTCTTTCAGGCTTACCAACAACTGCCTTTTTAAAAAAAAGTATTTTATTGGGGGCTCGTACATTCCATACATACATCCATTGTGTCAAGCACATATGCACATTTGTTGCTCTCATCATTCTCAAAACATTTGCCTCCCACTTTAGTCCCTAATATCAGTTGCTCATTTTCCCCCTCCCTCCCCACTCCCTCATGAACCCTTCATAGATCATAAATTATTATAGCTTTGTCATAAGTTACCCTGTCCGATGTTTCCCTCCACCCTCTTCTCTGCTATCCATCCCCCAGGGAGGAGACAATACTTAGATTCTTGTAATTGGTTCCCCCTTTCTACCCCACATTCCGTTCATCCTCCAGGAATTGCCCCTTTCATCACTGGTCCTGAAGGAGTCATCTATACTGGATTCCCTGTGTTTCCAGTTGCTATCTGTACCAATGTACATCCTCTGGTCCAGCCAGACTTGTAAGGTAGAATTTGGATCATGATAGTGGGGGGAGGAAGCATTAAAGAACTAGAGAAAAGTTATATGTTTCATTGTTGCTACCCTGCACCCTGACTGACTTGTCTCCTCCCCACAACCCCTCAGTAAGGGGGTGTTCAGTTGCCCACCAATAGGCATTGAGTCTCCACTCTGCACTCACCCACCTTTGCAATGATATGATTTTTTGTTCTTGGATGCTTGATACCTGATCCCTTGATCCCTGATCCCACATTTGCTTATGCACACGTTTGTCTTCAGTGGTTGTATCAGTAAAGCAGGCACACACTGATATGATTTTCAGTTCTTTGATGTCTGATAATTGATCCCTTCTACACCTCGTGGTCAGACAGGCTGGTGTGCTTCTTCCATATGGGCTTTGATGCTTCTCAGCTAGATGGCTGCTTGTTTGTCTTTAAGCCTTTAAAACCCCAGATGCTATATCTTTTGATAGCCGGGCACCATCAGCTTTCTTCACCGCCTTTGCTTATGTTCACATTTTTCTTCAGCAATTGTGTCGGGAAGGTATGCATCTTGGAATGACAATTTAATAGAACAATGTGTTCTTGCAATGAGTAAATGCTTGAGTGGAGGCCCAATGTCCAACTGCTGCCTTAATACTAAACCTATATATATAAGCACGTAGATCTGTTTCCCCACACTCTTATATAAATATATTTACATATGTACATTCTAGTCTTAAAACTTCTATACATACCCTTTGTCCCTTAGTTCTTTCCTCTATTTCCTTTTACTTTCCTCTTGTCCCACTAACACGCTCAGCCTTCATTTGGGTTTCAGTGATTTCTCTCGGTTACATTGCCCTTGCTGAATCCCTCCCAGGCCTCTCGCACCCTCCTTGCCACTGTTTTTGGATCACTTGTTACTCCCTGTCCCTGGGTTGGTCAGCACCACCTCCTTACCCCCACCTCCCCCTCTCCCGTGTCCCCCCAGAACCGTTGGTCCCGTTGTTTTCTCCTCCAGACTATTCATCCAGTCTACCTTATCTAGATAGAGCTGTAGAGATAATAATATGTATCAAAAACCAAGCCATAACAAGATAGGCGATCAGTGAGAACACATCGATGGCATCACTAAAAAGTAGTGATGAACGCATGAAGCATATTGCCACATGGGAAGAACTGCAGGAAATAATGCTAAGCCAAGTAAGCCAAGCACAAAAGGACAAGTATAACACGAGTTTGCTAAGGTAAGTTTATATATATATAAAGAAAGGACAAGAAGGTAAATGCAAAAGGGGCACAGGGAAAAAGCTACTGTATACAAACACTCCAGGTGTAAGGTCCAGGTGGTATGGCAGGTGCCAGATCAAATCCAGGGGTACATAGGGTAGCCAACTACAAGTGGGGTGGGAGGAACTGGGAAAGGAAAAAAAAAAAGGGATATGTGATGGGGGAATAGGGCACTGACCACCCAAGGGAAGGTTATTGCTTGTGTCTCCTCAGGGAGTGACCAGATTTAAAGCCAGTGCCAGAAGAATGCAGCTTGTTGGCAAAGAGTGGGGAGCCAGCGGAGGGGCCTGAGGGCTCCACCCCCATGCCAACTACTTGGACAACTGCCCCTCCCCCCAGAAGAATCTACTTGAGAGGAAGGCAGTGAAGCTGCAGCTAGGGGAGAGGGGCATGTCTGACCAGAGAAAATGGGAGCACTTAGGGGGAGGAAGAGAGTATGGAGCACATCCTGACCCACCAAGCCTGGAGGACGACATCCCCGCTCTGAACAGCCAGTGGACCGAGTAGACAATATAGCTGATCCCACCATGAGACATGCCGTCCCTTGATGGCCCGGGGCTCTAAGGGGAACAACACTGGAGTCTCAGTGTCAGGACTGGCCCAGACTGACCCTGAGACACCGAGGCAAGCCACAAAAAGCATGCGGCAGAGCAACCTTGGGATCAGAGCAGAGAGCCTCCGAGGGAGTACAAAGGACAGACTCTGGTGCCAGAGCATGGTACCCCATTGGTCCTCACTGAAGGACATGCCTAGAGATCAAAAATCAGACCTTGATATATTTACAGCTTTTTATTTCTGCTTAAAATATTTTTTCTTTTCATTACTTTATTCTTCTATCGGTAACTGGTTTTCTTTTCTGTTGCCACCAACAACTGCCTTTTAAAGGACATACCACTCCACTGTAAGCCTCAATGCAAAGAGAGTCAAGATCCCCCAATAAGTGCTCAGAGGCCAGCTCCTACTCCAAAGCACCCAGTTTTACGAGCTCTGTGGGCTCGGAAGGCCTCCACGGTGCCTCATACTCTGGCAGCATTTCCGCTGCAATTCCCCTGCAGCTGTCTGTGAACCCAAGAGTTTCACTGGACAGGAACCTCAAGATCCAGAGGATGCGTTTCACTCCTGGCTTTTGCTGGTAGTGAAATTTCCAGGTTACACTTTATTGGGTCATAAATAAGCTCATTCTTCCTTTTTACTGCTAACTAAATTAGCTAACAAGAACAGAAAAAGTAATCACAAATGCCTTTTGCATAATTCTATAATTTATAATTAGCTTTATTTTTATAAACTAATTTTTCTAGAAAGATTTTGCAATTATGTTTTCATCGGTATTGCTGTGTTACTGTGTCAGGGTATGTTCAAAAGTATTGCTACAAAATCATAGCAGCTTTTGGGTTTAGAATGTCAAAATGTGAAACTATTGCTTCTCAAAATACCCACCACGTACATTTCTGAAGGTACTGTGTTTCATCTCTCTAACCTTCCTCAAATACTTCTGCGTTCTATTTCCCCACATAACAACAGCTGCTTTGGCATCCGTGAAGGGTTCACATCATGTTCCTTTTATCTGCTGTTCAAGGGTGGGCAAGAAAAAGAAGTCTGAAGGGGTAAGCTGAAGGCTGTGCGGGAGATGAGGCAGGGTTTTCTGGTAAAATTCTTGTAGGCTCAATAGTCCTTGCTACCCTTGAAGAGAGAGCACACGTGAATTCCTGTGACAGAAAATGATTGCTTGGTGCAACTTCCCTGGCCTTTTTCTTACAAGTTGATTTTTTTTTTTTTACTTCTTCATAAAGTCCTCATGATTATCCTATGTCTTTTGAGAAAACCTATCAAAATCACGCAATTGGAATTTGAAAACCTAGCCACCACCATACCCGTCTCTCTTTGTTTGACAGTGTGATTGGCATACAATTAACATATCAAACAATCCAATCATTCACTCACATCAAGGAGAGCTGCACAAGCACCACCACAATCACTTCTTCACCCGCTTCTAGAGTCGACTGTGCCCATCATCTCGGTCAGCTCTGATGTACCCTCCCTCCTCCTGCATCAGATTTGCTCCCCATTGCCCTCAACCTCCCCTCCTCCATCCCTGATAATTGATCTCATCAGTTCCGGTCTCTGTGTGTAGAATGATAGTTTTCACCATCCCCTTCTGAGCTGACCTCTGTCTTGGATTTAGTGTCCCAGCCCATCTCCTAGGCAGCTACTGTTTTGATTGCACCCTTTCCTGGAGGCACCGCTATGAGATTAAGACAATTGTATTACTGAGACACTGCACTGGTCATAGAGATGGGCCTCAATTGTTTGCTTGTCATCAACCTTTGCACGTATGAGGGGGCACCACAGTAGCAATACTTTTTGACTCACTCTCATATCTTCAGCTGTCAACTATTATGAAAGTTCTTTGTGACAATAATATATTTAATTTCCATAATAAATATGCTCTCTTAGATTCAGACATGACTAATTAAGTTGGACTGGCTAAGTTTAGAATATACCCTTTGTGTGGCTAAGCAAAGCCCTAAGGAAAATTTGAAAACTCAACTGATTGTAGCAAAAGGTATAACTTTAACTCTGTATCTACTGAACCTGTGGCATTCAGGGAACATTAAAAAATGTTATTGTCATTTTTAAATGAGCACACAAAAATCGTGTGTGAGTATTTTCAAAATTTGACACTAATATATCTTATCTAGAAAAAAATGTCACAATTAACAGGTATATTTTGGTGGGCTATTTTTCTAAAGTAAAATAGTTACTAAACTATGTAAGAAAACCAATACTTCTACTTTTAAAAAGAAGCAATACAGTTTAATTAAATAAAAGTAAACTATAATGATAAGGAAACTTCTATTTAAATGTCTTTTGTGTAGCATGCGGTATATCAGAAGTTGCTTCTTCATCAATGGAAATGATTTTGTTTTTATTTTTATGACTCAGAAACTTGAGCTATTCATGAAAACCACTGAAATTCTATTTTTCTTAAGTGAATGTAATAGTTTATACTAGCTATTTATTTCTCAACACCATTGCCAGCATTATACACTAACCATTTTTTACTTCACAGCTTTTATGGGCAGAAATCTGGACCCAGGTTAGCTGGATACTCTGCTTTTGGGTCTCAAAGGCTGAAATCAAAGTGTCAGCCAGGGCTGGTGTCTCCTCTGAGCCGGACTAGGAAAGGACCTGCTTCCTCCGTCACAGGCTTGTTGGCCGGAGTTAGCTCCTTGGACGCTGCCAATCTGCGTCAGTGGAACGTGAGGCCTCAGTCAGCTCCTAGCCAGCAATAGGCGCAGAGACAGGAAGGCCTGTGAAGCTACGGCAGGAGTGGACAGTGTTTTACTCTATCATACACAGGGTTGCTATGAGTCTGAATCGGTTCAATGGATCCCAACAACTACAAGAACAATGTTAATATGGCTTATAAGACAAATAAAGAGATAAGAAAGGGAGAAAAGCAAATCTCTCTCTCTCTCTCTGTTTGGATGGTGTTCATGAATACCCCAAGTTCCCCCTTCACCTAGAGAAGAGTGATTAACACTCTATGATAAACCACAAGCCTTGTGTGGTGAAAGTGAAGAAGACTTGAAGTCCTTACTTACTAAGATTAATGTCTCAAGCTTTCAGTATGGATGACACGTCCACATAAAAGTGAAACGCATTGCCCAAACCCATTTGTTTCTCACTCATAGTGACCCTATAGGATTGAGTAGAAATGTCCCGGTGGGTTTCAGAGGTTGTAAATCTTTATGGGAAAAGAAAGCCTTATATTTCTCCCTCAAAGCAACTGGGGGTTTAAACTACTGACCTGGGGATTAGCAGCTCAAGTTGCAACTGTTATTCCTTTCTCCAAACAGATCTGTGATTCTTAGTCTTTCTCTCCCACCCCATCATAAATGTAAAATAATTTGGTGTTTCAAATATCTTGCAAGCGGTCCTATCAATACTTTCTCACTCTGCTACCAAAGTTCCTTCTTCCTACAATGGTTAGGAGATGGAGCAATAAGAGAGCTGGGAAAAGAATACAGAACCATGAAATAGGAGGGCCTATTTGGTGAAGGAAAATCTTTCTGATGAGATACTTACGCAGAATTGAATGAGAGGAGGTAACGAACCTCAAAATAAGGAAGAAAAATCTTCACAACTGGCCCCCTAAGTAACATGATAAATGGTGGAAAGATAGGAATTTCCAAGGATTTCATTTTACTTGGATCCACAAACAAGACCTATGCAATCTGACAAGAAATCAAATGATGCAGTACATTGGCAAATCTACTGCAAAGGATCTCTTTACAGTATTGATGAGCAAGGATGTGACTTGGAAGTCTAGGTATGTTTGATCCAAACAATGATATTTTATGCAGCCCCAAATAAATGCAGAAGTAGGACAACAAATAAAGAAGACCAAATAACAATAGATTTCTTTGAATTTGTTATTGATGAGGAATACTGAATATTTCACAAACTTCTAGAAGCACAAAGATATCGGTATTGCTCGAATGTTCCTCAGTAGTAAGGATGGCAAACGTTTGTCTCCGGTACTTTGAACCCGCGAGCAGGAAGGACCAGCTGTTGGATAACGTCATTAGGCTTGGTGGAGGGTCAGCGGAAAAGAGGAAGACCTTCAATGAGATAGACTGTCACAGTGGCTGCAACAATGGATTCAAAAATAGCAATTGTGCGCATGGTGCGGGACTGGGCAGTATTCTTTCCTGTTGTGTGGAGGGTCACTATGAATTGGAACTGACTTGAAAGGAATTAGCAATAACAACAACATAAAGTACTATCAGCATTAAATCTATAATTTAAATCTATATGATTATGAAATGAATTATCCATTTTTTCACATTTCTTTCATAAGAGCAGTAGCCCATTATTTTACAAGTTGCCTGATTTTACTGTAGAGTCCTTTTTAGCTGGGACAGCCATGGTCTTCTCTTCTTCTCGACCCTCGTGAACGTAAAACTTTTTAAGAATGCAATGTTTCAAATATCTTCCAAGCAGTCCAGTGAATGTGTTCGGTCTCAGGAGAAAGTGTGCAGTTGTCCTGGGAGCTTATGTTTCAGAGACAATAAAAGGTGTTCTGAACTCAGTACTACATTGTCTCCGCAAGTGCCATTGACTGCAGATTTTTACCAAGATATGTGATACAATAAAAAGAAGAGGAAAACAAAGCCTAAACGGGTCGTTGTAAGGAAATAAGTTCAGAATATTAAAGCCATTTGTCTTCAGTACCTTTTCAAAAATTGAGTTTCAAATTGAATTTCAATTTCTAAAAATGCCCCACCATTTATTCGTACATGGTAAATCATGGATTGCTGCCCTGAAAACTTTCTAGACTTAATTTAATAAAATTATAATATGTTATAATTATAATATAATGTTAATATGTTAATTAACTTTAGCAATAATCTCATATTTCCATGGTAATCTGCCAAAATAGTAAATTGGGGGAGGGGGTGCTGCATTATTTTAGAATAGAATGTGGATATGAAAGAATAGGTGAACATTTTAAAGTTAAATCTTATGTATAAACAGGCCTAGAAATATGAATTATTTAAAATGTGGAAAAAGAATTACAGTGCAAGAATTATCAATGCAGCTATCTCTACAAATTTCAATGGCTTATTGATTACATTAAGAGGTAGATTGAGGCCGGCTGTAATCACTATCTACACAGAAGTCAAGAAAAATAAGAGTACTTATACTCCAGGTGATGACTAAATATTTTTTAATGTGAAAAGGGGCTCAAATGGTTATAGTTATTAACATATTAGGTCTAAAGTACTATTTTCTTAAAAATCTAAATTATGGCTTATTTTACCTGTTAAATTTTGGTTTTGTCATTGCTACAACTGAATTTCAGTCAGATGAAAAGTCTGGAAGTTTATAGTTAGTTCAGATCACTAATATGAAGTTTCAAGAAACAAAACTAATTTTACAAACTGTTCGTCCCATCCATTGGCATCATCTGAAACATATGAATATGGGAAAGGGGAGGAAGTTTTCTAGGTATTGAGTGCAGCAACAGCAGAAATTCAACAACTCGCTGGCATTAGCAGACACATTTCTCTCATAATTTGAATGTTAGAAGTCTGAATTCAGAGCGTAGGCTCTCTAGGAAGGATTTCTCTGTTGGCTCTAGGGAAAAGCTCTGGTCTCCCTTCAGCCTCCGTGGATCTGGTGTTCCTCGGAGATCTTTATATCCCTGGGCAACAACTTTCCCTTGGATCTATGATTGCTCGGGGCAGGGGACCCAGGAGAAGAGGTAACTCTATTCCTAGGCTCTTCATTCTTTGTGGCAAAAAGTTCCTAGCTCTCCCCCTCTTCTTTCTCCTTTTCACTCTTGAAGGGTAAAAAGTGTTGCAGGTGGCACCCCAGAGAGCACTCCCGTACATTGAATCAGGGCAATGACAGGCTCAGGGTGTGGTATCATATCCCTAATCCTCCTTTAACTGGCTCATCACAGCAGATCAAATCGTGGGGAATCATTATATAACAGCCATATTATATCATGACTTAATTGCCAAAAGAAAGAATCATGGATTACTGAAGCTGACTTTTTTTCTGGGGTGTGTGGGGGAATTCAATCTATTACACAGATATGTTTAACATAAAGTTAATTCAGCTGCAACTTCTAACCCTTTCATATGAAGTTTTTAGAGGGCTATGAGTGGAGAGTAGTCTTTATAATCCAAGGGAACATAATGCCACAGATCGTAGTAAAGATGAATACCTTACATTTTATTGATAAAAGTGTCTCCCATGTGATTAATCAAGTTGTTATTAGGTACCAGCAAGTCAGCTCCAACCGTTAGCAACTTCATGCACAACAGAACAGATCCCTGAATGATCCTGCATCATCCTCACTATTGTTCCTATGACTCAACCCACTGAAGCAGCCACTGTGGCAATCCATCTAGTTGAGGGACTACCTCTTCTTTGCCGCCCTTCCACTTACCAAACATGGTGTTCCTCTCTAGGGGCTGGTCTTTCTGGATAATTGTCCAAAGTATGGAAGACGAAGGCTTGTCATCCTCGACTCTACAGAATACTCCGACCTTACTTCTTCCAACACAGATTGGTTGGTTCTTTTAGCAGTCCTTGGCTTTCAATAGTCTTTCAATCTTCTTCTCCAGCACCATAATTCAAATGCATCCATTCTACTTCAGCCTTCCTTACCCAATGTCCAACTTTTACATACGTATGATGCAATGATCCACGACATGGGTCAGGCACACTTTAGCCCTCACAGTAATATCCTTGCTCTTTAATACTCTAAAGAGGTCTTGTGCAGCAGATTTACCCAAGGCAATATATCTTTTGATCTCTTGACTGCTGCTTCCATATGCATTTGATTGTGGATCCAAGCAAAACATGATACTTCATAAATTCAACCTTTTCTTCATGTATTGTGATGTGTTGGTCCGGTGTTTAGGAGTTTGGTCTTTTTTACATTGAGTTTTAATCAACACTACAGTCTTTGATCTTCATCAGCAAATGCTTCAAGTTCTCATTGTCAGTATGCAAGTTTGGGTTATCCGTATATCACAGGTTGCTTTCCTTCAATTCTGATGCCCAATACTTCTTCATTTGCATTATTTGCCCGGCATACAGATTGAACAAGTATGGGGACAGGATACAACCCAGACTCACACCTTTTCCTGATTTTAAACCTTGCAGTATTCCCTTTTCTGATGGCACAACTGCCTCTTGATCCATGTAAAAGTTTTGCACAAGCACAATGAAGGGTTCTGGAATTCCCATTCTTCTCAAGGTTATCGTAGTTTAATGTGGCTCAAATGGTTGAATGCCTTTGCACGGTCAATGAAACAAGTAGTTGGCTGGTATTCTCAATGACACTGATCTATTGTGGGTGGAGAGTTTGGTTCTGCTTTTGCTGACAAATTGAGTAATCTCCAGTGGAGTACAAATGCATTTATGGGACCTAACCTCAGTTCTATTATACCGTAAGAGCTTGGTTAATGTTTCCATTGGGTTTACAGAGGGCATAGGATGAGTAAAGAAGAATGCACAATTGTTGTTGTTGTTGATGATGACGCTAAGTGCCATCAGTTGGTTCCACCTCAAAACAACCCTGTGTACCAAGGAATGAAATACTGCCCAGTCCTCTGCCATCTTCACAATCGCTGTCATGTTGAAGGTCATCATTTCAACCACCATGTAAAGACATCTTGGTAAAGGCAAAGCCCTTTTGGGCTGTCCCTCCGGTTTACCAAGTCTGATGTCTTTTTCCAGGGACTGGTCTTTCCTGATAACATACCCAAAATACATGAGATGAAATCTAGCCAGTCTTGCTTCTAAGGAACGTGGAAGTTGTGTTTCCTTCCAAGACAGATTTATGTTGTTGTTGTTCTCTTGGAAGGCCCTAGTACTGTCAATTTTCCTCACCTACACATAATACAAAATAATTCAAAGTCACCCATCAAATCTTCTTCAGTTTTTTCCTATTTGATGTCCAACTTTCACATTCATATGAAGTGATTGAAAGTACCATGGATTGTGTCAGGGGTATGTTAGTGCTCATAGTAAAATCCTTGCATTTCAACACTTTAAAGAGGTCTTATGCTGCCAATTTATGCAATGCAATGTGTTGTTGGATGTCTTGACAGCTGAGCATTGATTGTGGAGCCAACCAGGACAAAATCCCCTGAAAACTTCAATCTTTCTCTTCTTATCCTGATGTTACCCATTGATCCAGTAATAAGAATTTTTATTTTCTTCACATTGAGTTTTTATCCATATTGAAGGCTACATTCTTTGATCTTCATCAGGAAATACTTCAAGTCCTTCTCACGTTGACAAGCAACATTGTGTCACCTGCATATTGCAGGTTATTAATAAGCCTCTCTCCAGGCCTGATGCCTAGTTCTTCATATTGTTTAGCTTCTCTGTTTGCTAAGCATAGAGATTGAATAATTATGAGAAAACGTACAACCCTGATGGACATCTTTTTTAAAATTTTAAACCATGCACTATGCTCTAGCTATGTCCATATAACTGCCTCTTGATTGACATACAGGTTCTGCAGGAGCACGCTTTTCAAGGCTACTCATAGCTTTTTATGATCTGCATAGACAAACGTGTTTGCATAGTCAAGGAAACACAAGTAAACATCATTCTGGTAGTCTTTGCTTTCATCTAAGATCCATCTGAGATCAGCAATGATGTTTCATTTTTAATATCCTCTTCTGAATCCAGCCTGTACTTCTGGCAGCTTCCTGTCAATATCCTACTACAACCATGGTTGGATGATGTTCCTCAAAATTATGCCAATAAATAAGGCTTTTATTCAGATCTAAAGTGATTGGGGCTGACATAAATCTACTTCCAATATCAGACAGAGAAGGGAAAATAATTTTACAGTTTTTATCCTCAGAAACTTACAACGAGGCAGTAGTCATGCGTCCAGAGGCACAACCTTGGGATCAAACTCAAACCAAACCCACTGATCTTGATTTGATCCCAACTCTCAGGGACCCTATAGGGCAGAGTAGAATGGTTGCCTAGGGGTTTCAAGATTATACGTCTTTAAGGGAGGAGACAACCTCACCTTTCTCCCAAACAGTGTGAGAGCTAGGTATATTTGAAGGGTAAGCAACCTGCTTATTTAACTTAGTCCTCTGTAGTGCATTACACTACTTTCTATTGATTAAAAAGCATTGTTGGGCTTATTCTTTCAGAAAAAAGGGTACGATTGGTCATGGCACATATTTAGGGATACAATTCACACATATATATATCAAATAACCCAAGTAGTAACCAAAAATCAGATAAAATGATTTTCCAGCATTCCATGGTAATTTGCTTAGTCTCTATGAGAGTCTAGAATCAAAATAGGTATTTTCTCTCAAGTGTGTAGTTTGTTTGCCCAGAACTGAGTTTCTTGGAACCTAAAGAAAAAGTGCCAGACAAATTGTGCTGCAGTCAAGCATGGCTAGGAGCCTCTTACTACTTTAGACCTGACTAAAGACCTTTCCTGGTACCTTAGGGTATGGATAGGAAGAACAGACTAGAATTGCTATAAATTGACTTTAAAAATCTAAAGAATACAGTTTAAATATAGTTTTCTTTCTTATTAGTGTCAGGCATAGCTACGTTTTCCTCACTTTTAAGTTAATAGCATAAGGATATTGGTTCTCAGTTGAAACTTCGTTGATGAGATAGATTTCTCTATTTTCAGAGAATGTACTTCACACGCTCTGGCATGCTGGTGTGTTATCAGGGCTATTAGGGTGGTTTGATGTTATCAATAGGCTGGGTCAGAATTGCCTCTTGTGGAATGACTGTGTTTAAAGTCCCTGCAGATTCTTGTGTAGGGCAGAATCATGGTGTTGATGACACCCGAAGGAGAGAGGGTGGTGGCATACAAGTCCTGTCAACTAAAGCAGACTACTACGGTCAAACCTGCTCACTGAAAAATGCACACACGTTTAGAAAAAAACCCTCAAACTCACTGCTGAGAGGAAGCTGCCGACTCGTAGCAACCCTCTAGGACAGGGTAGAACTGCCACCTGTGACTTTCCGAGACTAAATGTTTACAGGAGTAGAAAGCCCTATCTTTCTCCCAAGGAGAAGCTGGTGGTTCCGAGCTGTAGACCTTGGGGATTGCAGCCTAGTGTGTAATCACTACACCACCAGAGATCTCACATAGAGATCTTTAACTTAAGATCAATGGGAAGTTCCTAGAGAGTTTAGAGCAAAGATATGATGTAATATTTACATTTTGACTTCTGGAGGATATTAATACATACTCTCCAGGCTCTGTAGCTGGTAACTTAGCCAAAGTTAAAGATTTCTATGTGGTTTCTAAGTGTCTGCAGTGAAGTGAAACTGCATAAGATGGCTCTTCTACTCAGTCTTTGTAACTCTCACCAAATGAATAGGTGGGAACATGGAAGTAGGGTGTAGAGGACTGTAAATTTTGGAGAGTGGTTCGTTTTGCTACTCTACTGAACATAAAGTCAGTCTTTTCAGAACACAAAGCACCTCATGACCAGTAAAAAGAAGGGAGATCAATGGAGCATTTGCAGAAGGGTCGGAAGTAGTGGAGGCAGCCAGAGGCCACAGCACAGAGACTATGAGCTGGAGCAGAGGAGCTGCCCTGAGACCATGCACCAGGGTGGTGAGCTTCCCTGAGACCATGCACCAGGGTGGTGAGCTTCCCAGACCAATGAAGGAGTAAAGCCGATAGCTTTTGGACATGACGCTGGCTTGCAGAACAGGATGGGCAGCTTTTTCACATTTTTGAGCACTAAAGGAGCTTTGGAACTCTAGCCTGTCCAGGTCAGAGGTCAATGGAGTCACCTAGGTAGAAGGGATGCAGTGGCATGTGGTGGTGTGTATCATAACCGATTATGGAAAACCTTGTGAAGAATGGGAATTCCATAATAGTGAATGGTGCTAACGTGGGATTTTTATATTGACAGGTTTTTTGCACCGAAGAGGATATGTGTTGTTTAAAATCAGGAAAAGTGTTTATCAGGGTTGTGTCTTTTCAACACATGTAGTCAATTTGTGTGCAGAATAATTTCTAGCTCAGATTTTGTTCTCCAATGAACTAAAATGTCCTTTTATGCATATTTTTCATATTTATAGCTTACATATGTATTTTCCATGCATGAGTTGATCAACTATAAGTTGAGCACAAGAAATTACTTACCCAGAAAAAATTCTCATTGTACCAAAAATGCCTTTTAGGATTTTTGCTGCTTAGAATTCCATCCAGAATCCTTCATTGAAATATTTTATGTGCATTTCTTGTCTCTCAATATTGAGTTTATCTACATTATCTCCCACTAAATATTTATTTTTATGAGTTCAGAGAATTAATCTTCCAGAATGGCTCACATTCTAGAGTTGTTTGATTGTGTCCTTACAAAATCTTTTTAACACACCACCCTCCTTAAAATTGCCTGTACAATATAATCTGGTGATGTAATGCATTATACATTAGGCCACTAGACACAAGGTCAACAGTTCAAACCCACCAGACTTGGGAGATGAGGCTTTCTGCTCCTGTAAAGATTTACAGTCTGCAACCTGGCCCAACAAGCCTTGACGAGGAGATTCCTGTTCAGAGCAGCCAATCCACAAAGAAGAACATATGTCCAGCCCCGCTATGAGACACGACATACCTCACTGACCCATAGCCCTACAGGGGACAACACTGGAGACACAGTGTGGGAATTGTGCCTGATCTGATCCCACCACACTGAGGCAAAACATTAAGGGCATGCAACAGAACAGCAAGGGGAACAGAGCAATGAAGTCCCCAGGGAATACCAAAAGTAGACTTTGGGACCAGGGCTTGCCATACCATCAGACTTGACCGGAAATCACTTCTAAAGGACAACAAACAGTCCTTGAACTAACTACAAGCTTTTCTTTTTTGTTGTAGTTGTGTTGTTTTTTTTTGTTTTGTTTGTCATTGGCTTTTTGATATTGTTGTTTTGTTTTATTTTGTTGCTTGGTTTTGCTCTGTCTTGTTTTTGTGCATGTTATTATCTCCGCAGGTCTGTCTAAGTAAGATAGGCTTGAAGAACAATCTGGAGGAGAAAACAACAGAACCGACAGTTCCAGGGGGACATGAGAGAGGGGGAGGTGGACAGTTCCAGGGGGACATGCTAAATACAGGCATGTACATATGTAAATATATTTATATAGGATGGTGGGGAAATATATCTATGTGCATATATTTATAGGTTTATTATTAAGGCAGCAGATGGACATTGGACCTCCACTCAAGGACTTACTCAATGCAAGAACACTTTGTTCTATTAAATTGGCATTCCATGATGCACACCTTCTCGACATGATTGCTGAAGACAAATGTGTGCATAAGCAAATGTGGTGAAGAAAGCTAATGGTGCCCGGCTATCAAAAGATACAGCGTCTGGGGTCTTAAAGGCTTGAAGGTAAACAAGTGGCCATCTAGCTCAGAAGCAAGAAGGCCCACATGGAAGAAGCACACCAGCCTGTGTGATCATGAGGTGTAGAAGGGATGAGGTATCAGGCATCAAAGAACAAAAAATCATATCATTGTGAATGAAGGTGAGTGCCGGGTGGGGACCCAAAGCCCATATGTAGGCAACTGGACATCCCCTTATGGAATGGTCGTGGGGAGGAGATGAGCCAGTCATGGTTCAGTGTAGAAACGATGAAACATACAACTTTCCTCTAGTTCTTAAAAGCTTCCTCCACCCCCACCCCCTTCACCGCACTATCATGATCCCAATTCTACCTTGCAAATGTGGCTAGACCAGAGGATGTACACTGGTACAGATAGGAACTGGAAACACAGGGAATCCAAGACAGATGATCCCTTCAGGACCAGTGGTGAGAGTGGCGATACCAGGAGGGTAGAGGGAGGATGGGGTAGAAAGGCGGGACCAATTACAGGGATCTACATATGGCCTCCCCTTGGGGGATGGACAACAGAAAAGTGTGTGAAGGGAGACAGCGGACAATGTAAGATAGACAAAATAATTTCTAAATTAGCAAGGATTCATGAGGGAGGGGGGAGCAGAGAGGGAGAGGGAAAATGAGGAACTGATGTCAAGGGCTTACATGGAGAGCAAATGTTTTGAGAATGATGAGGGCAACGAATGTACAAATGCGCTTTACACAATTGACGTATGTTTGGATTGTTATAAGAGTTGTCTGAGGCCCCCCAAAAATGATTTTTTTTAAAATTTGCAGTCTGAAAATTTACAGCCATAAGGTCAGTTGTAATCTATCCTTTCAGACCACCATAAGTGATTTTGGATTCGAGTTTGTAACTAAAGTCAATCTTTGGTTATGTACATGTTTAATTTGGGGCCAAAGCCAGCTCATAGATGATGCTAGGTCTTCTTTTTGTAATCCTGTCTAGATGCCTTGTTAAGGTACCTGTCACCTGTTGTCATTGAGTCCATTCCATTTGATAGCAACCATGTGGTACAGAGCACACTCATAGGTTTGCAGTTCTGTCATCTTGACTGATGCAGGCTATCACATCTTTCTTCTGTGGAGTGGCTGTGAGTTAGAACCCCTGCTCATTTGGGTATAGCCCAGTGCTTATCCATTGTGCTATGGGGGGCTCTTTGTTTATGGTAGTGACCGCCAAATCTCTCCACTATAACAATGCATTCTTCTCTTCTTGGTTATTTGGCAGTATTTGAGTTACTCTTTTGATATCTATAGTTGCCATATTCTAAGTATAATTAGTTAAACTATTTTTGAACTGTAACAAGCCAAATTTGCAGATTGTGTACAAAAGTTAGTGGTACAGTTTGATCAGAGCCCAAAACACTGATGTGTGGCATGAGGACTCAGAATACAGAAGATATGTGGTGCCGCTCTTCCGCTTACTCGTGTCTCCAAGTGGGGTGTGTTGGTTATATATAGAAGAATGACAAGAAGGTTGTGGAAGAATGAAATTCAAATATAATATAAGTTTTCCACAAATGTTTTAAAATTTCCTCTTATGTATGTGTGTGTATCTTTGTTATTGATAATGCATCTTATTTTTAAATGTGACAATAGTACTAGTAATTGAACATACAACAGTGACAAATGCAATTTTAGCAGAACGATTATAAAACTTGTAGTGGGTAGATAAAATATATATTACATTTTCTACAAAAAGATTATTTACATGTTCTCCAGCAAAGCAAGTGGATCAACAAGCAATGTATAACTCTGTTGATTTTCCACAAAAAAAATTAACTTTCATCAGTTTTGCTCTAAATCACTAAACCTTCAAATTTTGTACTTGTTTTGTGATGGACAATTATGAAACTGCCATAAAAGACAATTTAATCATCAGAAACAAATGTTACATAAATTGTTATGTTTCAGTTTTATACAGCTATTTCATGCCTAACATTCTATAAGCAAAAACTTTTCTTTCTATTCTTTACTCTTACAGATTCTCTAATAATTTCACCATAATTAATCTGCCAGACAATGTCTAATTCTATACAAAATAAGGATAATAAATTGAGTCTTTCTTGCATCACTTACACTCTAAGTTGTCTTTTTTTTTTAAAGAAAAAAATTTAGTATTTTCTTTGCAGTTAGTTATCATTAAAATCAGGAATAAGTATAAAGCAATTTCAACATGGGGAAATTTCAGCCTTGTATGTGGGTGGCTTAGTGTTACATGTTGGGAGGCTGTCCATAAGGTCAGCAGTGAGAAACTACTGCCCCTTGGGAGAAAGTCAGGGATTTTTCCTCCAGTCAAGGGTTACAGTCTCAGAAATTCACAGGGGCCTTGCTACCCTGCTGTGTAGGGTTTCTATGAGTCTGCATTGACTTGATGGCTTTGAGGAGTTTTTATTTTGGGGTATGACAGACAAAATAAATCAGAGACCTCCTATTTATGAATATGATCTGTCCTTGGCCAGTGAATACTCATGTTGCTTCTTGAGTGAGAATAGCAAGAATTGCACTCAACACTCTAATTCTATTAGAAAGAAATGATATACTCTCAAGATAAGGCGTTTCAATTACACAGGAAATGATTGTAGGAAACAGATCTCAGTGAAAATGTTGAAATGGTAGGGTATAGCTTAAACAAACTTGTTCCTGGATGCTATAATGGCCTTATGCAATTTTATTTTTTCTAGTACCTTCTCATGCATCAGGGCCAGTGTCAATGTAATTTTTGCCCTGAACATTTTCTTCCCTGTGGCACTCGCTTTTCCTTGTGTGCTGTCTACGGAGTTTCTATGAGTCTTTCCTTTGGACAACTGGTTTGTTGATGCTCTAGGCATACATTTACCTTGCCTATGGGTGATTCATCTTTGGGGTTGTAGAATTTTTACAAAGTCAAAACATCTATATAGATAGCACCAAAATCAAGGACCAGAAAATTACCATTACCAGAAAATCACACTTCAGACTCCTCTGTGACTAATCTAAAACTTAAATCAATTTGAATTTCTAGCATGTAAATCAGCTACACCTATTTTAAAATGTTGTTCCAGAATTACAACCAACCTAATTGTCTGCTATATTTTCACTCAATAGCTTGCTTTTTTAACTCAGTGTCTTATTTTTGAAATTTATACATGCTGCTACTTTGAACACTGTTGTACTCGTGTTCATTTTTAGAGTTATCCATTGTGTGAAATAATTTAACTTACTTATTATTTCTGTTATTAAAGAAAGGTTTGGTTATTTCTAGGTTTGCCTGATATAAATACTTTTACAGGAAATTCCTACAAATATGTTTATGATTTATGCTTGCAATTTAGATATATATAAAGAAGGTAAATTGTTGGCTGGTCAGCTAGTAAAAAAGCCAAATCTATTTTTCTAAAGTGACTTAACTAATGTATAGTCTCAATATTAAGAATTAAATTTCTATTTGTTTCACATTTTTGCTTATTCTGCATGTTACATGAGATATTTATTCCTGACATTTCCTCATTTCCCACTAAAGTGTAATATAGACCCTTTTAATTATAACAACCAAATTGGACTCACATATTTGTAAAAATACTTTAGGGAATGTGGTATCACTATTTATAATCACTCAGCAATACTCAGTTAGAAGGGTAAGGTCAATGTATATGGACACCTAGGAATTTTACTGGAGCTTAAGGTAGCAGTGTAGGCTACGAAAATATAGCACCTCTGACTATTAGTTTATTGCACTCGGGGAAAAAATGTGATAATTTCTATAAATTCTGTCTCCACAGATGACCAGTTCACATTTCGCTTTGCTACATTTTTGTATTTAAGGAGTTTTTGCACTAACTACGGCTTTCTTTGGTCAGAAACCTGCGCTAGAATAAAAGGGGAACAATTAATGGCAGAAACCAGGATGTGAAAATGAGGAGTTGGAAACGTTTGCCATCAGTCAGGCTTAAAAGAACTTACATAAAAAGAGAGGTCAGCACCAGAAGCACAGCTTTAGTTCAAATGTCCTGAGTTCATCTTGATGGAAAGGTCTCTGTTCAAATTGATAGACAGCCAATCTTGTGAATCTGTTTTCAAGATTAATGTTTTCAAAATCAAGTCCATTTTGGTTTCCACATTGTTTGTTTTGAACAAGTATGAATTGATCTTATAGATTCTGATGGCTCATTATTCTTCTTGGTAAAACTATATAACAAGCTTTATAATTCTTATTTAATAAATCCATTGCCATTAAGTTGATTCTTATTCATGGCAACGCAATAGGAGAGAGAGTTGGAGTACTTCCCAGGTTTTGCATGGCTATAAATCTCCATGATGCCTACTGCCTCATTCCCCCCACCCCCCAAGAGTGGGTTCAAACCAGCAAACTTCCAGTTAGCAGCTCAATGCTTAGCCCGCTGTATTACTATGTCTACTCAATTTTGTAAGTGAGGAAATCACAGCTTCTGTAAAGCACTTCTTTGGAAGTGAATAGAGTTTTTTAATCTGTAGTACTTTAAGAAAGTGTCAAGTGCTAAATCCTAGAACAATACCATTGACATTAAAGACCCATGAAATTTATGTTTTATTGCTCCACTTTTTCCTTTGAATTAAACAGTCACTAAAGTTACTTGGCCCAGAGAATCTTAAATTATTTCACCTTTTTTTCCTAGTGGTGAAATAAATAGCAGTAGATCCATTTCTGCTTTCAAAAACCTTTTGGTCTATCAGTGGCTTCTGGCAACATTTTTAAAAAAAACTAAGGATCAAGTTAATTGGAGATAACCATATGCTACAACAGGGAATTCTGGGAGCAGAGTGGGTTACACATTGGGCTACTAGTTGCTAGGTCAGCAGTTCTAGCCTACCAGCTGCTTGTGGGAGAAAGATGAGGCTTGTTCCTACAAATATGTATAGCCTCCGAAAGCCAAAGGGACAGTTTGTCTTTGTCCTGTAGGGTCACCATGAATCAGAACCAACCTTATGGTAGTGATTTTTGCTTTTGTTTTGCTTTTAGCACATACTGCAAAACACAAAACCCAGCCATCACGTGGATTCCAATCGTTCTGATCCTATAGAACTGAGTAGAACTGCCCTACATGGTTTTCAAGGCTATAAATCATTATGAAGGTAGACCTCTTTCTCCATGGAAAAATTGGTGGGTTCAGTCATCAACAGCCAAATTTCACCCCTGTACTATTGGTGCCCCTCTGAACATAGCAATCTTAACATATTGCTCTTTAAAAAATCATTGCCATCAGGGCAATTATGAATCATAATTACCCTGTGTAGATGATCTAATACAAAGCTCAAAATTACAAAACAAAGTCAGTATTATCATTTATAAATAAAATTTTGAAGATCATCCAACAAGCATTGCAGCAAAGTACATTGATGGTGAGCTACAAGACATCCAGGCTGGATTCAGAAGAGGATAAGGAACCAAGGGTGTCATCTTGGTGACAGGTGGATCGTGAGTGAAGCAGAGAGTACCAGAAAGATGTTTACTTGTGTTAGTTGACTATGCCAAGACATTCAACTGTGTGGATCATAACAAGCTACAGATAACCATGAGAAGAACGGGAATTCCAGAACACTTCGTTGTGCTCACGAGGAACTTATACATGGATCAAGAGGCAGTTGTGTTAACAGAAAAAGAGAAGACTGCATGATTTTAAATCAGGAAAGGTGTGAGTTAGGATTTCATCCTCTCAATATACTTGGTCGATGTGAGCAAATCATCAGAGAAGCTGTATTATATGAAGAAAAATGTGGCATCGGGATTGGAGGAAGGCTTATTAACAAACTGGGATATGCAGGTGACACACCCTCGCTTGCTGAAAGTAGGGAGGACTTGAAGAACTTGCTGATGAAGGTCAAAGAGTGTAACTTCAGTGTGGATTGTAACTCAATATAAAGAGGACCAAAAATTCTTAACACTGCCATTTGAGCTTCAATATATTACCATAGTGGCAACTAAGTGATTACTAAGTCTACTTTGAAACCCACTGAGCTTTACTTCTATCCTAAATAAAGAATTCTGTGCTACTAGTTAATATTTAGAGTCTCCAAATTTAGTTTATTTTGATATCGACAAAATGCTATTCATTTCAATTGCTATACCTGTTGGTGTCGTCGATGTTAGGCACCATAGAGTCGGTTCCGTCCCACGCCAACCTTACGTACAGTAGAAGAAAACACAGCAGCCATGGTGTCCATCCATCTCCTTGAAGGCCCCCCTCTTTGTGGCTTCCCCCTTACTGTATCAAACATGATGCCGCGCTCCAGGGCTTGGTCCTCCCTGACAACATCCCATGTATGCGAGACAGTCTTGCCATCCTTTCCTCGAAGGAGCACTCTGGCCTTATTTCTTCCAAGACAGATCAGTTTGTCCTTTCAGCAGTCCATGGTATTTCCAATATTCTTCTCCAGCACCACATTCAAATGCATCGCTTCTTCTTCAGTCGTCTTTATTCAATTCCAACTCCCACATACTTAAGAGGCCATTGAAAATACCAAGGCTTGATTCTGTGTATTCCTTTCATCTTCCTTTGATGCTTCTTGCATATCTCAATACTTTGCCCATGGATTCCTTCAATATCACAAGTCAAAGCTTGAATTTTTATCTTTTCTTCTTTGGGCTTGAAATAAGCTTAACTTGTTCTTCTATGGTTTTCTAACTCCAGGTCTGCACCTTTCATTATAATATGTGGTGTTCTTGAAGCACCCTTTCAGATCTTCTGTTCAGATCTTTTTCTTCATTATTTCTTCCATTAGCTTTCGTTATTCTACGTCCAAGAGAAAATTTCAGTCTCTAGCTTCTTTTTCTTTCCTTTTCAATGACCTTTGGTTTTCTTTATGTATGACGTCTTTAATGTTATCCCACAACTTGTCTGATCTTTGTCCATTAATACTAAGTGTATCAAATCTATTCTTGAAATGATCTGTAAATTCCTGTGGAATATTCTCAAGGTAACATTTTGTGGGGGAGATGTTTGATTTTTTTTTTCCAACTGGGAGTTAATACAGATATCATATCATTCCATAGTTCAATCACATCGAGCAGTAGTGTACAATTTCTACCACAATTAGTTTCCAAAACATCCTTTTCCTTCCTGGACTCCTTGACACTGGCTCCCCCGCCCCCGCTGTACCTCCACCAGAAACCCTTATTTTACTTGGTGTCCCTCTAGGTTCCTCAATCCTGGGTTTCATATATCAAAAAACAGAAAAAACATATAACACCAATTCAAGAAGCTGACCCCCAATGACATAACACATCTGAGATAAACTCCAATATGAAAAAACAAAAATACAGAAAATGTTGAAAACCAGATCAGGTCCAGCGTGCATCAGACAAGGGATCAGCTGACAAGGTTTCATCCACTCAAGTCAGGTTTATCTCTTTGATTTTCTATAGTAAGCTCTCCAACGCCCTCTGTTTAGTAACCACGTTCCTCCCATCCCTGAATTATGGATAGATGGAGATCACTAGTGGCTTATTGCCTATGTAGTTACCACAAATGTATCTTGGGCTCCCACTGTCATCCATAGTCTTTTCCAAACTGGATTCTCACAATGTAGGCTCTGACATGAATCCCACCTTCAACTTCGGGTTATATGATTGACAGTCCTTCAGAGATTGATGGTGGTGTGCTTCTTCCATGTGGATGTGGTGGACAGCTCACTTAGATGCATTGGAGACAAGCCTTTGAGATTCCAGAAGCTTTTGTATCTAATAGCCAGGCACCTTCTAATTTCTTCACTATTTTTTGCTATAGCACCCATTTGTTCTGTGTTCCTTTCCTGAGGGTGAATGTCTAACAGGTTAGTGATATAAGAAGTAATTGTTCTTACATTTTGGCTAGGATTTTAGTGTGAGCTCCAAGCCCATTCCTGGATCTATGTTGTTGGTTTTTTTGGTTTTTTTTTAATTAATCAATTTATTGGGGCTCATACAATTCATCACAATACATAGATCAATTGTGTAAAGCACATCTATACATTTGTTGCC
>NW_022103906.1:50775287-50780576 GCF_000313985.2 Echinops telfairi | reverse complement strand
CATCAGCCTTCTTCACCACACTTACTTATGCACACATTCATCTTCAGCGTTTATGCGTGGAAGGTGGTCACACAATGATGGTTTTTGTTATTTGGTGTCTGCTGCCTGTTCCCTTCAGCACGTCGTGTTCGCACAGGCTCACGTGCTTCTTCTCTGTGGACTTTGTTGTTTCTGAGCTAGATGGCTGCTTGGTTGTTTTTTTTAATCTGCCTTTGGCTCCCTTTCAAAACCTCCTTTGTTAATTTATGGTAGAGAGTCTTTAGATAATCCCCTTGGGGCATAAGGATCTTCCATTAATATTGTCTTTGATTAGCCCCTGGTTGTATTTTTTTTTTAGTCTTTTGTGTCAGATTTATTTTAAGGTTAACTTATGTTGTGACAAATAGGAGCAATTGGCTCATTTTCTTTGCTGCAGTGTAAAAGCCCTGTTGAAAGAGGGATATTGGCCCAATGTAGGCTAGCACAATATCACTGTATCTTGATTATTCACTTGTACAGAATCAATCCTTCCATGGCTGGATGCTATTTACGGAAACTATGGGGTTACATATAGACTCTTGTGGTGTCTTAAAATTTTTCTTCAGCTTCAACTTGATCTTGCCTACGAGTAATAGATTGTTCTTTCACTGTCAGACCCTAGGCTTGTTTTGACAATTGATATTAAGCTTCCCAACATATTTATCAACAGACAAAGTTGATCTGATTCCTGTGTATTCCATCCCATGAAGAGCATATATATAGTTGCCACTTAAATTGTTGAAAAATGTATTTACAATGATAAGTTGTTTTTCCATGGGCTCTCGTCTTTGTTTCTGATTTTTACATTCTAATCACTAGCAATTATCAATGCTGCCTGATGGATGTTTGGTTAATTTTAGATTGCAGATATTGGTAACATTTTTCAATATCAATCTTCCAATTAATGGTTGGTGGGCAAATTTGAAAAATGCCTGATCTTCCTTATAGACATCAAGAGAGTGTCCTATCACCGACAGTGTTTGAATTCTGCAGAAATCTTGAAATGTTCTTTTTTGCCCATTAATATGCTGACATTCTTATTAAATTTTTTCCCAGAATAATAGATTCTGTGATAATTCCATCCAAAATGGCCAGTAGCAGTGCATTTCAGTTCTCTAATGCCTAGTATATCTTTATACATGGTATTTCATTTTTTGAAAATTCCAATTTTGCTAGGTACATTATTTGTGTACTCCCCATTCCGAATTTGAATAACTCTTTGCAGCTGTTTCATCTCATTTTGAGCCACATCACTCAGCAAATGAAGATCTCAAAGTTTTAATCCACATGAAGGCTGATTGTACCTTGAGGAGATAGCCCTTCCCCAGTCAAATGATGGTCAGCCAAAAGCATTGATATAAAATCATAGAAACTATTGTTAAACAAAAATACCAAATTAAGAAACTATTGCTTTTCAATATATTCTCTGTCTACATCTATACCCTTCTGAAGGTGGCCTTTCCACCTCTCTAGCCCTTCCTTGAAGAATGTTGGGTTCTTCAATCTACACCACAACAAAAAGGCAGTTTGGGCATTATGAAGGAACAGAAATCATGTCCCTTTTAAGAGGATGGGAAACAGACAAACCAAAACACCAAGGTGTCTTACTTTCAGGTGAACATGGTAAGGTTTTCCAATGAAATTCTCATAGGACATTTGAGAATGACCGGGTCCATTGTTGTGATGGAAAAGCAAAAATAAAAGACTCCTTATTTTCTGGATCTTTCTCTCTCTAATGCAGCTTTTAATTTTCGTAAGACTTCATAATAAGCCCGTTACTGTCCCGTGTCCTTCAGGAAAATCTATCAAGATGATCCCACCGGAGTCCCCATTTCCTGTTGACTGATTGCTCTGCCTTGAATTTCACTGACCCATCAGAGCCCCTGGAAGCCACAGGTTGACTGGTTTTCTTTTTCATCATTGTTATTGTTGATGCACTCTATCGAAACTAAGATAAGTGTTACGACAGAGAGGACTTTCAACTTGAGGGGCTCATACCTTAGTACTTATCAGGAACTGTTCCACTGTCATTCCCTTTTCACTGGCCAATTTTGTCAGAAGCAGACCACCAGACCCTTCTTCCTAGTCTATCATTGTCTGGAAGCTCCCCTGAAACTTGTCCACTATGGTCACTCTGCTGACATTTGAAATACTGATGGCTTAGCCTCCTACATCACAGCAGCACACAATCCACCACTGTATGCCGAGTGGAACAGGTAGGAGCATGTATGAATATTTTAAGTGAAAAAGGCATTAGTGTGGTGAAGGTTATTTTGCATAAAAAACTTGAAGTCCCATTACTTTTTCTGTAGCTAATACTATTTATTTCCTATCATTTAAAATCACCAAATGAACTAGAATGCCAGAAAGTTATTAAGTATGAAAAATTTGGTTTTTATTGACAGAGTAAAAGTAAGAGGAGATTATTCTTAATAGTCTGCCAGCTACAGTTTTTCATTTTTGCCAGATACATTAAGTATTCATTTAATATGCTTTTTATATTTTCCTTAGGAGAGCTTAAAAGTTTTAAGCTTCCTTGTAGCACTCTTTTTACATTTATTATGTAAGAATAATTTATACATATTCTGTATAATGTTTTGGTATTAATTTATATATACTTGTAAATTTATTATTGTAAATATATTATTGTAAATTTAGTTACAATAATATATATGCATATATAAGATCAAAAGTTTCTATTTACTCTGACATTATAATGAAGCTCATTAATAACTGCACACACAAATTATTGAAATAGGAAATTATGTCTTAAGCAAAGACATAATTTTAGTAGGAGAGGAAAGAGAAAATTATATTTATTTGTTCATAACACTAAGAAAATGCCATAATATGAAAAAATATAACAAATTGTGAAAGAATATATTAGAATAATTCATAAACAATGTACATTAAACACCAAAAAAGTACTTAGTTGAAATTTTCTAGATGATTTAGAATGCTTTTCCTAAAAATTTCAAAATATTTATTACTTATACTTGTAAATTTGAGACTACTGGTATCTGCGTTACTTTTGTTTAATCATTTAGTCAATTTTTAAAATTTATGGCCAGCAATCCTTTTCCATAAGTTTTATTTATAATATAACTAACTTTACAGTTAAATGCATTGCAAATATTTCTAATTACACATTCTATGGTGATTCCATGATAGTCAATGTGTTGTCATTCTCATTCAAAGAACTATGCAAAATGTTTATTATTGCTCAGTTATCAAATTTCAAATAAAAGTGTTCTTTAAAAAGTGGAATGCTCTTTCGAGTACACGTTATTGTGGTTAATCAATGTAGAATAGGCTCTGATTCGTGGTAACTTTATGTATAACAGATGAAAACATTGTGACTCCTTCACCATCTTAATCATCATTTGCATGTTTCAGTCCATTGTTGCAACTATTGTATCAAGGTTTCTCTTGCTTACTTTGTTGTTTTGCCTGCTACCCTACCAGCAATTGGCTTTCATGATAACATATCCAAAGAAAGGCAGACAATTCTTAATACTGTCATTTCTATACTTCTATGAAGCATTTTAGCTGTACTTCCTAACCAATGGAAGATTTTTTCCCCATTTTTTTTGGTTTTGCCCATAATGATATGTTATACACACAAACATATGCTGCCACTATTACAGTCCAAATGATTTAATTCTTCTTCTGTACCACTTTTCATTGCATACAAATGAGGTGACTAAAATGATCATGGTTCAAGTCAAATACACCTTAGTGATCAACATGCCTTTCCTTTTTTAAAATTTTAGAGGTTTTCCTTAAACCATATTTAACCAACCATTGAAAACATGATTGGGTATCTTGATTGATGCTTTCACGGTCATCAATTTTAAAGCAAACTGTGAAAAAAAAATAATGTGCCCTACTCTATGTATAAGTTGGAATCCATTGAATGCCAGTGGGTTTACTCTACAGCAGTAGGAAAAGAAATTAGTGATATAGCTCACACCTGGGAGTTTGTAGCATGTTACCTCTTATAAACATCTATATAAACACATTCATACATATGTACTTAAACAATATAAATGCACTATATTTATAAGTAATAACCAAAAAGTGCTCTAACATAGATATGAATATAAAGTTAAATATACAAAGAAAAATGTTCCAGAATGAATCTCAAGACTTCATAAGGTACAGTTTCTTGACTTCAGGTTTATGAAAATTAAAAATGTTTTTAAACTATTCCATAGAATAGGGAGAGATGTACATCTCTCCTGGTGACTCTATTTCTTCCAAAGTGTCACTGGATGGACTTGAACTGCCAACCATTTAGTTAGCAGTAGAGAATTTTATATAATTTGCACCATGCTGAGATTTTATATATATGTATATATATAAGGGGATAGCCCCCCCAAACAAAGAAACAAATGGATAAAAGCTCTTCTGGGCAGAGCTTTCAGAGTATGCATTTTCCTGCTAGATGGGCATTGAGCAACTCACTCTGAGTTAGTGCACCCCGGGGTGTTGCCTGGGAAGTTTCTCTTTGGTTCCAGTGAATTTTTTTCATAAAAGCATTTCGCTCAAATCTCTTTTTTTGTGATGGCTGATTAAAGAAAACAGTGTGTAGCTGTGAAGGGTTTTTTTTCCCTGCTAGGGAAAAATGCTGCAGAAACTATTGTGATATTGAACACAGCTTACAAGGACAGCACAATGGGAAAAACTCAAGTGGTTCTTTCATTTCAAAAAAGGTCAAATGGCAATTGATGACAAACCTTGTTCTGGATGTCTATCAAATTCCTGAATGGGATGAAAATGTCAACTCATGCATCCAGAGTTCATTCCACCAGGTCTAAGTGTTAATCAAGCTTTCTATTTAGAGATCCTAAAAAGATAGCATAACACCGTGTGACACAAAAGGCCCGATTTGTGGCAGACGGGGACTGGTTTTGCCACCATGACAATGCACCTACTCACCCAGCCATCTAAGTGTGCTAGTTTTTCGCAGAAAGTAGTCTGCCTCTCTTGCCCTACACATTTGATTCAGCTGACCTCTCTCCTTGCAACTTCTGTTTGTTTCTGTGATTGAAGAGGGACATGAAAAGACAGTGATTTGACTACATAAAAGAGTAAAGAAAAAAACGAGGGAGGTGCTGTCAGCCATCCAAACAGATGAAATCGAAAAATGTCTCCAAGAAGGAATTCCAGATTTGGCAATTGTAGTAAGTGTAACGGAGACTACTTTCAAGGTGATAAGGCTATTTTGTAAAAAAATTTTACATACATAGCTTTGGGGGGGAAAATCTG
>NW_022103906.1:50771839-50775187 GCF_000313985.2 Echinops telfairi | reverse complement strand
ATTATATGTAATTTTTCTTTTTGCTTATTCTAGAATATAAGATCGTTCACTTCTTATTTCTTTGTAAATGGTTTTTGATTAATGTTAAGGGACTATAAAATATAAAGTACTTGTTATAAATTATTTCTTTTTTCCTACCCCATGTACGCAATCCAATTTTGCCTTACTATCAACTGCAATATTCCCTATTGAGAATAAAATTGATGTGGAATATACGATTCATTATTTAAATTTTAAAACGTAATTGCTGAATTTTAAGGCACTTAGCATTTATAATGTGACAATTTTAAAAATAGCTGACATGTTTTCATGTCACATCAATTATTCTTAATAAAACTGTATATATATACTTACAGATCTTAACCCCTCATATTGCAGACCACAGTACTCTCCAGATAATCCAGGAGAAGTAAGAGAAGGCATGCATAGTGGTACAAAGCACTGTTTTCAAACTATGTAGATCCAGTGGCTACAGGAAGGCAAACAACACAATCACCTCATAGCAGGAAGAGCTGGATGTATCAGCAGGTAAAGACAGCATTTTTTAGGATAGGCGTGATTCAGCGATCAAAGGATGGGTAGAGTAATTGGCCAGCAGTCACTTTACTCTCTAGTAGTAGAGGACCTGTTATCAAGAACATTCCTAAGGCAGGTAGCTGTCCTCAAGAGGTCCACTAACAAGTTCACTCAGATGGATTCCAATAGATCCAGGTCCTTTCTAGATACTGATTGTAGTGTGACCTCACTTTGATTCTTATCATGTGAACCTCTTCATAAGGAGCTTAAAACTTGTCAGCTGGCTTCACTTCAGGTAAACCATCAAAAAAGCAACAGAGATCATTCAAGACAAACACTAACCTGATCTCAGAAATCATTTGTAATCATTTGTCATGTATCCAGTTTGTTACGTACAAAATACTAACCCCTATCTAATACAGTTTGACTTCATTTTTTTTAATTATTTCTCTTTTAAGCCATTCATGCATTTCAAAACCCTAGTTAGTGGCCACATCACTCATAATATTTGCTCTCAAAAATGTGGAATTGTGGAATTATGATACTAGAGAAAGCACCATGCACCCTAGACTTCTAGAACAACAAAAATCAATCTTGGAAGAAGTACAGCTAGAATATTCCTTAAAAGCAAGGGTGGGAAGACTTTATCTCATGTACTTTGGATGAATTGCTTATGATAAATCTGCTGCACAAGAGCCCTCTAAAGGGTTGAAAAGCAATGAGATTGCTTTGAAAATGAACATGTGCCTGATCCAAGCCATGGTGTTTCCATTAGCTATTGAATAAGGAAGACTGAAGACAAATCAATGCATTTGAATTATGGTGCTGACCAAAAGCACTGAAAGTCCCATGGACTGTCAAAAGACCCACTAAATCTTTCTTGGAATAAGTAAAGCCATAAAGCCCCTTCCTGGCAAGGCTGGTGAGACTTTGTCTCATATGCGCTGGACATATTTTTAGGAAAGGAGTCCCTGGAGAAGATCATTATGCTTGGCAAAGTAGCAGGGCAATAAGAAGAGGAAGACTGTCAACGAGATGGACTGACACAGGGGCTGCATCAATGGTTTCAAACAGAAGAACAATTGTGAGGTTGGCATAGGACTGGGCAGAGTTTCAATCTACTGGGTGTTGTATGGATGGTTGTCGGAACTGACTTGATGACACCTAAGCACAATGATACCCAAAATGTTGTAGCAATCCAAATGTCCAACAACAAATGGAGAAGTATATATGTATTTATATTCATAAAATGGAATGCTCTTTATTAATAAATCGGATTTAATGGCTGATTCAAGAACGACAGGAGTCTGCCTTAAAAACATTAAATCAGACACAAAGGAATATGTATTGTACATATTTTGTAACCAAAACTCTAGAAAAATGCAGAGAGCAGATCGGTGTTTATCTGGAGTGGGTCAGTGAAGTGCAGGTAGTCATGGTACCCAAGGTCCACACAAGGACCTTAAGGACAGCAAAGAAGTCCGAAGGAGCTTTCAGCTGAACCGCCCTGCACACACACACACACACACACACACACACACACACACACACACACCTTCCAGAGATAGACACACACATTGTGTGAAATAATTCCAATATATTTTCATTCCATCCCCCCCCCATTAAATTTTTGAAGCCCCCTATTACTGTATAGTAGTAGTCCTGGTGGCATAGTGATTATGCATGCACTGGCCTGCAAATGACAAGGTCGGCACTTCAGAATCATTAACCGCTCTGTGGAAGAAAGACTTGGTTTTTTTTTTACTCCTATAAAGATTTACTCTTGGAAACCCAGAGGGCAGTTCTACCCAGTTATATGGTTAGTGTGAGTTGGGCACCCGATCTGATCCCGCCACACCAAGGCAAAACACTAAGGGGGTGCAACAGAACACCAAGAGAATGGAGCGGCGAGGTTCCCAAGGAATGCTGAAGGTGAACTTTGGGGCCAGGGCATAGTGCTCCAACAGACTGGACTGGAAAACACTCCTAAAGGCCAACTAACGATCCTTGAACTAACTACAAGCTTTTCTTTCCTGTTGTGTTTTGTTTCTTGTCATTGGTTTGTTGTTGTTTTTTTTGTATATTGTTGCTTGGTTATCGTCTGTCTTCTTTTTGTGCATGTTATTATCTCCGCAGGTCTGTCTAAATAAGAGAGGCTGGATGAACAATCAGGAGGAGAAAACAATAGGACAGTTCCGCGGGAAATGGGAGAGGGGGAGGTGGGGGGAAAGGAAGGGATGTTAACAAACCCAGGGACAAGGGAACAACAAGTGATCCAAATTGGTGGTGAGGTGGGTGTGGGAGGCCTGGTAGGGCATACTCAAGGGTAATGTAACAAAGAGGAACTGCTGAAACCCTGGTGGGGACTGAGCATGATAGTGGGACAGGAGGAAAGTCAAGGGAAATAGAGGAAAGAGGTGGGAGGCAGAGAGCATTTATAGAGGTCTAGATAAAAAAATGTACATATGCAAATATATTTATATATGAGGATGGGGAAATAGATCTATATGCATATATTTATAGGGTTAGTATCAAGGAAGCAGAAGGACATCGGGCCTCCACTCAAGTACTTCCTCAATACAAGAATACTTTCTTCTATCAAATTGGCATTCTATGATGTTCACCTTCCCGACACAACCAGTGAAGACAAAGCGGGTGAATAAGCAAATGTGATGAAGAAAGCTGATGGTGCCCAGCTACCAAAAGATATAGCATCTGGGTTCTTAAAGGCTTGTAGATAAACAAGCGGCCATCTAGCTCAGAAGCAACAAAACCCACATAGAAGAAGCACACCAGCCTGTGTGATCACAAGCTGCCAAAGGGTTCAGTTAT
>NW_022103906.1:50767113-50771133 GCF_000313985.2 Echinops telfairi | reverse complement strand
AATAATTTATAAATTATCAAGGGTTCATGAGGGAGGGCGTAACGGGGAGGGAGGGGAAAAAAAGATGACCTGATGCCAGGGGCTTAAGTGGAGAATAAATGTTTTGAGAATGATGAGGGCAATGAATGTACAAATGTGCTTTACACAATTGATGTATGTATGGATTGTGATCAGAGTTGTGTGAGCCCCTAATAAAATGATTAAAAATAAAAAAAAATTTTTAAAAAGAGTGAGAAAACAATATACCGGTAAATTGATTCTATCAGTGGTTTAATGAGCTGATCCATTGCCAAAAGTATACTATTTCAATTAAAAGAGTTCCTTTTATTGTATAAAACATCCTCAAAACAAAACGGTCACAACTAAACTGCTTCAGAATGGATTTATCAGATTGACTGACATGAACGACACGGTCCACTCCAGTGTTTCCTGAAGTGGACAATAGCGCCCCTGGAGGCACTGGAGCAAGCCGGAGCGGCTGAAAAAGCAGAAATCCGCACGTCTTCCTGAATAACGGGTCACTACAAAAGTCTGTAGTTGCGAAGGGATCTCTGAGTAAATTTTTTTTTTCAAAGAGGGCAGTATAACAAATCAATTTCAGAACCTATGGTTTGATAGCAGGTAGCTACCGTTATTCTGATGCTAGTTACCAACAAATAAATAGAACCTTAGTTATAAATATTAATAACTCAAAAACAAACTTACTGCCACTGAGTTAATGCAGACTCAAAGTGACCCTATAGGATAGGGCAGAACTTCCCTATGAGTTTCTGAGTCTGTAACTGAAACTGCAGCTATAGAACAGTTTATATATCAAAAACAGCATTTCAGGATAAATAATTTAAAAGCCATTTTCAAATATGCCTCACTTTTTTCCAACTCATTAAGGTAGGCTTTAATTTTAATTTCAAGCATTTATCACATTTTTATTTTCCTTTTATCATATGAATTCATATAGATTTATTTTCTTGCAAATGTAGTTTAAATTATTATGAGTAAACAAACTTGAAAAATTACATCACTAGTAATTTACTAAAGGCTCTGAGAAACAAATTATCCTATATTCAGTAAATATTCATTGAATGTTATCATTACAACTTGTCTCAATGCTTTTCCTGGAGATAATTTTGATTATTATGCTCATAAGTAATGATTCTGTCATTTAAAATGAAAGAGCATTAAATTTTAAATGGTATATTAAAAGAGTATATCATCTTCTATGTTTTGATAATTTTTAATAAATACAAAAGCATTAAAATTCAGTTATATTGTGGTTTGTATCTAGAGCATTACATCTAGCATTTCAATAACATAATGCTTATTTTATAATAGTATGGTTGTTTGAAGTGTTTTTCTGTAATGATTTCTGTAATAAAAATATGGCTGTGAAGTAGCATTTTAATAATTTATTTATATTACAATTTTTATGAGGGCTTATTTGAAATCTTTGTACCGTTCCTAAAACTGGAGTAAGGAGTTACTTTAAGAAATTATGCTCAAGGACTATGCTCAAGAAAACAAGACATCATCTTGTTCTATCTTCATGAAATCAGTTTTCTTATGCTGTCATTTCCTGCATCAAACATGTACTTAAGAAATGTATACAATATACGCTGATAAATGTTCTCTATTTCTGTATTTCTGAAGGGTGATTATTTCTGTCAAAAGACAGGATTCCATAAATGTAAGAGAGAAGACAGCAAATTCTCAGAAAGTTGTTCAGATAGATTCATTGTACATTTCAGAACTGCAGATGTGAAATACACCACTCTATGAGCATTCATACCAAGGTTTAAGTCCTTTTTGGGAATTCAACATCGCTAGTAGTTTGGCCTTCAGAAATGAGAAGAGAGAAAAAAAAGGTGAGTAAGAATAGTGTTTTAGGTAAGTTTGAGTTTGAAGAAACAATTGGTAGGGAAAAAATCATTTTAATGATGCATGAATATATAAGGTAATAATGAGAAATATCCAGTAAAAGATAAATACATTTCTGATGTAGGCCAAGACAGAACGTCAATCAATCATGTACTCTTTCTCTGAGGAGTTGGGAGTAAAGATCCAGAAGAGATTTTGAGGGAAATAATGTGTAGTGCAGAAGTTTCAAACAAAGACGAAGGAGCAGTTGGAAAATATGGACTTGTAGGCAGAAATGAGCTGGAGATTGCATGATAAATTTTACAAACTCAATCATTTGTTCATACCAGATATCTTTTTCCAATAACCCAAAAGGCCAATATGCATATGGACTTCTCCAGATAGAATACACTGAATTCAAATTGGAGAAACTTGATATCAGCATCTAAAACCAGGCCAGGGGCTTACTAGTGAAAAGGCCATCAATTGCTCATGTGTAAGTCCACAAGAGCCAAAAAATAACCCTGAGTTCATCCCCCCTGAATGTTGAGAACATTGCAGGAACAGACTTGATACACTGAACACTAATGACAGAAGACTTGACGAGCTGTGGAAAGACATCAAGAACATCATTCACTGAGAATACAAAAGGTCATCAAAAAGACAATAAGGAAAGAAAAGATTAAAGTGAATGTCAGAAGAAACTCTGAAATTGTTCTCAATTGTAGAGTACCTAAAGCAAATGGAAGAAATGATGACGTCAAAGAACTGAACAGGAAATTTCAAAGGGAAGCTCAAGAAGACAAAAATCAAATATTCTAATGAAATGCACAGAGACCTAGTGTTAGAAAACCAAATAGGAACATATCTTAAACTCAAGAAAAAAATTCAAACCTAGAGCTGTAATATTGAAAGATTCTATGGCCAAAATATTGAATGATGCAGGAAGCATCAAAACAAGATAAAAAAAAAAAAAAACTTAGGAATAGCCAATGTATCTAAAAGAACTAGTCTAGAATATGAGCAAAGAACAATGTTGCTACAAGAAAAAGACCTGAAGCTGCACTGAAAGCTTTAGCCGTAGACAGGGCTCCAGTAATTGATGGAGTACCAATGGAAATGCTCCAGCAAGGCGATGAAGCACGAGGAGCACTCACTTGAATATGACAGGAAATTTGGAAGACAGCTATTTTGCTAACTGACTGAAGAGGTCCATATTTGCACCTATTCCAAAGAAAGGAGACTGAACAGAAAGTTCAAACTATCAAACAATATCACAACTGTCACATGCAAGTAAAATTTTGCTGACGATCACCCAACAATGATTGCAGCCGTATATTGACAGAGAGCTGCCAGAGGTTCAGGACAGATTCGGTATAGGACATGGAATATGGGACATTATTGCTGGTGTCAGATGGATCTAGACTGAAAGCAGAGAATATCAGAAAGATACTTACTTGTGTTTTATTGAATATGCTAAGGCATTTGATTATAATATCCATAATAACAAATTATGGGTAACCTTGAGAAGAACGGAAATTCCAGAACACTTTATTGTGCTCCTGTAGAACTTGAACCTGGCTCAAGAGGCAGTTTGGAGAACAGAACAAGGGAATGCTGCAAGGTCTTTATGGAAGTAGAAAGCCTCTTCTTCTGCCTAGAAAGTGGTTGGTGACTTGCAATGGCTGACCTTGGAATCAGCAGCCTAGGTTGCTACCTACTAAGCAACAATGGCTCCTTTGATAAAGCATTTTCATATTAGGGAGCTTGAAAATATTAATGAAAAAATTCCATTATCTTTGAGATCATTTTTCTCATTAACTTTTTTTTTTTTTAGTTCTCAGTTTATTTAGTTAGGTCAATGCTGGAAATATGCCACACTTGGGTTCTTTTTTTTTTAAAGCATTTTATTGGGGCTCATACAATTCATCACAATACATACATCAATTGTGTAAAGCACACTTATATATTTGTTGCTCTTATCATTCTCAAAATTTGCTTTCCTCTTGGGTTCCTGGAATTAGCTCATTTTCCTTTTTCCCCTCCTCCTCCCTCCCTACTCCCCCCTCCCTCATGAACCCTTAATAATTTATAAATTATTATTTTATCTTATCTTACACTGCCTGGCGCCTCCCTTCACCCACCCTTCTGTTGCCCATCCCCCAG
>NW_022103906.1:50757079-50766296 GCF_000313985.2 Echinops telfairi | reverse complement strand
TTTGCTTATGCACATGTCTGTCTTCAGCGATCATGTCGGGAAGGTAGGTATCATGAAATGACCGTTTAGCTGAGCAAGGTGCTCTTGTATTAAGGGAATGCGCATGAGGAGGCTCAAGGTAAAAATGAAGTCATACCTGAGCTATCAGGCTAATCAGAGTCAGAATTTTGGAATTCGTAGATAATGCTAAATGTTTCAGAGAGTAAGGGTGTGAGTTTATTAAAGACATTTGAATGATGCCTGATAAGAATACAGGTATTCTGGAAGGCTTAAATGAGATAATACTATGTGCTATGTTACAATGCTTAAGCTGCCAACTGAATGGGTGGTTACTTGAATCTATCAATCACTCTGCAGGAGAAATTCATTAACAATTTACTTCGTTAAAGATTTACAACCTTGGCACCCCGATGGGATTTCTTATTCTCTCTTCTGTAAGTGTGTTGGGTTGCTGCAAGGTCATCGGTTGGAAAGTATCCACTGCTGTGTGGGAGAAAGAGGAAACTTTCCATTTCTGTACAGACTTAACACTCTCTGACACCCATACAGGCAGTTTCACCCTGTCCTGAAGGGTTGTGATGAGTCAGCATTGACTTGATAGCAGTAGGTTTGTTGTTTGGTTTTTGTTTTAGTTTTTGTGGTTTTTTTAATGGATTGGCCTGATGGTAGTAGATTTGGTTTGGGAAATCACCTACATTGAAAAGGAACTTCATCCACTATGTTTCTGTGCATTTTACCATAACTGAGACCAAACTATTCTGCGGAAAGATCCCATTATAAGTCGATATATAATCATTTCTGATGGTTTGAAAATAATTAAAATTCTGTTTAACCAGTTAATGAAACATTAAACATTAGAGAAAACTAGACTTTTAAATTAATTTTTTATTGTAAAGGGAGTTAGATAAAGTTTCTTGTACAAATTCCTTGCTAATACACAACAAATTCGAGCTCAGATATTTTTTTATTTTCCAGTCTACTGACTCAGTCATACTGCTGAGGTAAAAACAATTCTATCTGGTAAAACTAATTTAAGCATGGCAACAAATCAATCTGAAGGCAACATATATCTTCCTTTCTTTTTCTCTGACAGCGATATCTATTGGCATTATAACACTTCTGAGTAATAAGCTATTTTGTATGTTTGATTTTGTCAACCCTTAGCCACAGATATTAATGGCTTTCACAGTTCAAACTCATAAGCAGGGCTTTAAATGAAGTGAAATAATATGTCCTGTGCTAGATAATTGTAAGGAGTCTTTCTTAATTCACCATTTCAATTTTACTTCTATGCCTTTGTCACAGAAAACAACTCCCCACTATGCAAATTCTATCATGGGTTATTTAACAAATTCAGGCCATGATTTATTAATTATATATCCAATACCTCATATACTTTTCCCTATAAACCTTGTCTCTTAGATTTCTAATTGCTAATTTAAGTCAACTCAAATGTACCTCCACAGGAAAGCTTCTTTAATATGTAACATCTATTCACCATACTTACTTATTACATCAGAAGAAAATGAGGCTTTCTACTCCCATGAAGATTTATAGTTTCAAAAACCCACAGGGATGGTTCTACTGTGTCCGCTAGGGTCACTATGAGTCATAATTGACTTGGTGGTAATGTTTGTTTGGGTTTATGCCTATTACAGCATGGCATAATAGTGGTGGGGCTAGCTTCCATCAAATTGGTTCCAACTCACAGTGATCCCATGTACAACAGAATGAAACATTAGCAATTGTTATTATGTTTGGGTGCATTATTGCAGCCACGTGGACAATCCATCTCATTGAAGGGCTTCTTTTTTTTTTTTTAACTGACCCTCTACTTTGCCAACAGGAGGTTCTTCTACAGTGATTGGCCCATCCTGATAACATGCTCAAAATAAAGGAGATGGAGCTTACCATCTTCTTCTATGAAGTATTCTAGCTTTACTTCTTCTAAAACACATTTAGTCAGTTTTTGGCAATCCATAGTATATTCAATACTATTTGTCTTCACCATAAGTCATATGTTAAGTTATGCCTTTCTTTGGTCTTTCTTATTCATTGCTCAGGTTTTACTTGCACATGAAGTGACTGAAAAGACCACAGTTTGGGTTGGGTTTCCTTTGGTCCTTAAAGTGACATCTTTGTTTTTGATGTTGTTTTTTAAGTCTTTTGAAGCAGATTTGCCCAATGCCGTACATAATTTGATTTCTAAATTGCTGTTTCCATGGGTGTTGATTATAGATCCAAGTAAAATAAAATCCTTGACAACTTCAGTATTTCTGTTCATCATGATACTGTCTGTTAATCTAATTGTGAAGATTTTTATTTTATGTTGAAGTATAGTCTCTTTTGAAAGCTGTGGTCTTTAATTTTCATCAGTATGTACGTCAAGTCTTTGTCACGTT
Source organism: Echinops telfairi (assembly GCF_000313985.2). NCBI lineage: Eukaryota > Metazoa > Chordata > Mammalia > Afrosoricida > Tenrecidae > Echinops > Echinops telfairi. The sequence goes on along the minus strand of NW_022103906.1, from coordinate 50,763,894 downwards.
AGGCAAGCAGAGTTGTGTCATACTTACATGGCAGATTGTTAACGAGCCTTCCTTCAATTCTGAGACATATTCTTCATATAGACCAGGTTCTCGAATTATTTGCTCAATATACAGATTAATAAGTATCGTGACAGGACACCCTTACACACCTTTCTTATTTTGAGCCATGCCATAGTATCGCTTTGTTCTATTTAAATCAGTGCTTCTTTGTCTCAATACAAGTTCAAAATGAACACAATTGAGTATTCTATAATTTCCATTATTTACAATGTTATCCGGGATTTATTATAACACAGAGAGACAAGGTTCCTAGGAAGATGATAACCTTGAATACTATTGCTGCTGTTGTTAATGATATTGAATGGTATTGCTGCTGTAGAGTTGAGTCTGACTCATAGGAACACCATGTACATCAGAACAAAACCCTGCTCAGAAGTGTACCATCCTCATCTGGCACCACCACATCAAGGGGAGAAGGCTTGTCCCTTTCAGATGACACCATTACACAGGAAAGTGGGAGTATCACTGTCAAGGAGAAGCCCAGTGTGGTAGTGTTTCAGGTCACAATTACTGTATTTTCTAGGCTGTAATCTTGAAGAGAAGAGACCACCAGGTCTTTCTTCTGTGGAGCTGTTGGGTGGGTTCTAATCACCAATTTATCTGTTAGCAGGTGATACCAGGTCTCCTTTGTGCCACTAGGACCCTTTCAGCAAGTTTAGCTGTTATTATTAATATAGTACAAATTCCCTTAAGCTTCGTTTACATCATTGGCCACTGAGGATGTACTGCATTTTCCATGTATATACATTTAAGGCTAGTAGGGTTTTGTCTGGTACACCTGTGCATTTCTGTTCCCACAAAGCAATTCTTAGTTCACCAGGGATGATCTCTTCGCTTTAATATGTCATTGCAGATAACACTATATTTAATAAATATACAACTATTGAAATACAACCCTAAAAAATAATGTTTGTCACTGCAAATATTACAAGGTTACATTAAATGAACAAGTTTTACTAGATTTTCTTCCAGTTAAAACTGTGTTCACTTAGAGTGATAAGTTCTTTTACTGATATAGTATAAAATTATAATCAATTTTTAAAGTGATTAAAAAGTAAATGACTTAATAAATGAATTTCTTTAACAGAACACCATGCAATCCAATTGAAAATACTAGTGAAATATTAGAGTTAATGATGCTGCTATAGGGGTAACTATTTTTAAGTAGATATGAAAAATCTTTAAGAAGAATATGGGGATGATAGCAAAGTGTGGTTAAGAAACTAGATGGTACTCAGATATTAGAAGTAATAGCATCTGGGGTCTTATCAGCTTGTCTTCAAATAGCCATCTAAGTGAGGTGTCAACTAAGTCCACATGAATGAAGCACACCAGCCTGGATAATCCAGGGGTTGTAAATACTAAAGTTCAAATCCGAAGGAGGAAATATGATCAGAGTTAAAGTTGTGAACACTTGGTTAACAGAAAGCTATGGATGACAGTGAAGGTCCAAAATCTGTTTGCAGAGCACACAATGAATTAAGACGGAGGAAGCCCCTCTGACTAGATAGTAAAGGATATGAACAGCCTGTTAGCTGGCAGAAAGTACTGTAAAGTCTATCTAGCAGATGTAGTTATGGTAATATGTAATGTCTTGTCATATTATCTCCCTTTAGACCCATTGCAAAGTTGTTCCAGGTTTTGAAAACGTGAGGGGAATGACATGTGGATTCAGCCTCCAGTGACTGCTCTCTGATGGCAGACTAGGGGCGTGAGGCGCCTTGCTATCATGCAGAGTATACTGGAGTGTGGATTATTGCAGATTCAATAGGTTAAAATGTAACGTCTTGTTGTTTTATCTCCCATTTGACCCATTTTAAATTTGTTCTAGTTTTTAATATTTTCTGCTTTCTTCTTGATTGAAGTTTTTCTATGTTTTACTTTATTATTGTTGTTTTGGGCGTGTTTGCTTTCTGTTGAAATGCAGGATAGGTACATCTGTGGAGGCCCTGACTAGATGATCGTGTCTTGGGGGCATGTCAGAAGAGGTTAGGGGTGGGGATGGGGAACTCATAACAATGAGTAAAAGGGGGGAAAAACACAGGGATAAGATATCAATTTTGACCCCATACATGACTTAAAGATTTAATAGTCTGGCTAGACCAAAGGATGTACACTGGTACAGATAGGAACTGAAAATCCAGGGAATCCAGGGCAGATGAGCCCTACAGGACCAGTGGTGTGAGTGGCAAGACAGGGAGGGTAGAGGGAGAATGGATAGGAAAGAGGGAACCGATTACAAGGAACTATATGTGACCTCCTCCCTGGGGGACAGACAACCGAAAAGTGGGTGAAGGGAGATGTTGGACAGGGCAAGATATGACAAAATACCAATTTATAAACTATCAAGGGCTCATGAGAGAGGAGGGAGCGGGGAGGGAGGGGGAAAATGAGGACCTAATGTCGGGGTTTAAGTGGAGAGAAAATGTTTTGAGAATGATGTACAAATGCGCTTTACACAATTGATGTGTGTATGGATTGCGATAACATTTGTATGAGTCCCTAATAAAATGTTTTAAAAAAAGAAAGATTTAATAGGTACTCTGTAGTCTGGCCACCTTGACTTGATTTTATTAGTAATTAACCTTTATCTTTGGCAGACATACCATCTAAAACTGTCCTTGTGCCTTCAAATTTACTAATTATATTAAATTTCCCATTTATATTCAACTGAAGCCCTACAAAAAGTTTCTAGACTTTAGAAAGGCTCTCAATATCATAGTCAAAAGTGGAAATTCGCCAGCATTATTTTAAAATTGCTTCAATCTGGACTTTAAGGTTGCATTTCAATTTCATTCAGATTTATCTCCTTTGAACAGCATAATCCTACATTATGAAATAATGATTCTAAATGTCTGCCATTATTTAAATAAAATACATACTCTGAAGTATTACATCTATTATTTTCTCCACGTGTTCTTCCCCAAAGGTGAAAAGAGTTTGTTTTATAAGTAAGAGGTGGAGGACAGGCAAAGAGGAATAAAGACGACCTTTTCAGAACCCTTCCATGAGCAATATGCTTTGTCCCTCTGTGTACATACCAAAGAGGTGCTATGTGCCATTTGGTTGAACTTACATCATTGATAATTAATAGGGGCCCAGTATTACACTTTCAGTTTAATTTGAAGAGACAAAAATACTGCTCTTCCTGTCATTGCTACGGGGTTGCATTGACTATTTTATTGAGAAACTTAATTATCATTAGGGTAGAAAAAGTTTCAGGAAAGATCATTAATATGCAAATCTATGCATATACACAAAATCTGTCCAATTCTTTGTGATCTAATTTAAAACGGGTGATTAAAGGAGATCCTTGTAAGACTAGCAGTTGCAGCAAGAAGGCTATACTAGATCAGAGTTGGAATTCTCATGGAATAACTTCATTTAATTTAAACAGCTACTTTGGATGGATATAGAGAAAAATGGATTATTTTTCATTTAATTAAATGGTCAAGGGTTAATCCGTTTGTGGTCAATACTAGGGTGGAAAGATGGTCAAGGATAAGGCATCAGACGTGGGAAAGGCTTTCCAGAGAAGGGTCTGGGCACACTAGGACTTGCTCCTCTCTTATCCTTAGTCTTTGGAAAGAGGATAAGAATGTGAGAAAAGGTTAGATAATATTAAAAATAATGAGATAGATCAGTGATGCATTTTATTTATTTTGCTTTTAAATTATCTTTTACCCCTATTTATACACAGACATTTATGGATCATCATACCTTTTTATACTTTTAATACTATGAAGTTTTTACCTGAACATAATACATAAATCCTTAAGCATATTTTTAGTATTTTCTTAGCAGATATTGTACTTTAAAAGGCTTCTGGCACTTTATACCAAATTAGAAATACTGTATCAAATTACTCTGATTTATAACCCTTTGCTTGTGCTTGCTTCGACAGCACATATACTATAATATTTTGCTTGTTTTTATTTCATTAATACTATTCAGATGCTTCTCTCAACAATTCATATGCCAACACATCCTAATTATTAGAAAATTACTGTAGTTTTAGATTTGTAAAATATATTTCTTTTCATTAGTCATTATTTTGAGAAAAAACAAACCTTAAGAAGTCTCTTCTTCCACTGTTTTAAATCAGGGTCCCTTGATCTTGGCATTTGGGGCTGGATATGCTTTTTGGTGGGGGATTTGTTCTGTGCATTAGATTATGTTTGGCAGTGTCTATGGCATCAGGATGCCACTAATGTTGGTACTATATGTGTAACTAGATACTACTAGCTCTCCCCTCATCTCCACATTAGCTCTCAACATTGCCAAATGTCTCCAAATATTTCTAGACATTGATCAATGTCTTCGGGGAAATGCATTAGGCTGGGTTGTCTAGAGAAACAAAACCAATGACTATCTATCTATATATCTATCAATCTTTCTATCATCTATCTATCATCTATACACATACACACAAAAGGGGGTAACCCCCCCCAAAATTGGAATTGCGCTGGATGGAGTGTAGACTTTTTAGTATGCATTTTTCCTGGTAGGCATACCTTGAGCAACTTGCTCTGAGTTAGTGCACCCAGTGGTGTCCCCTGGGAAGCTTCTCTCTGATCACAGTGAATTTGTTCATAAAAACAGTTTCACTCAAACATCATTTTTTTTTTTTGTGATGGCTGATTTAAGAGAACAGCATGCGGCTGTGAAATTTTGTTTTCTGTTCAGGAAAAGTGCAACAGAACTGTTGTGATGTTGAACACAGCTCACACGGACTGCGCTATTGGAAAAACTCAAGTATAAGCGTGGATTTCTTCTTTCAAAAAAGGCGAAATGTTGATAGATGACGAACCCCAATCTGGATATCTGTCTACTCAAAAATGTCTACTCGTAGTGTATTTGGAGTTCAGTCCATGAGGTCACACTGTTACTCAAACTTTCTATTTAGAGGTTCTAAAAAGATAACAGTGTGCAACAAAAAAGGCCTGATTTGTGGCAGAAAGGGGACTGATTTTGTCACAACAATGCACCTGCTCATGGAGCCATCTCAAGGCACCAGTTTTTAGCAAAACACAGCATGCCTTTCTTGCCCCGTGTACCTTCCTTACCTGACCTTGTTCTGTGCAACTTTTTGTTTGTGTGAATGAAGAGGGACATGAAAGGACAGCACTTTTATTACACCTTAGAAGAGGTGAAGGAAAAGAAAAAATGAGGGAGGTGCTGTCAGCCATCCAAACAGATGAGTTTGAGAAATGTTTCCAAGAATGGAATCACAGATTTGATAAATGTATTAAGTGTAATGGAGAGTACTTTGAAGGTGATAAGGTTGTTTCCTTTTGGGTACCCCCACATATATATGAACGAGGTTTATATTAAAAAGTAATCTTATATCGAGAAAGCAACTTAGCCAAGTCCAACTTAAGTCCATGAGTCTGATGTTAACCGGGGCCCTGCTCAGGTAGCTCACATAGCTGTAGGCCAATGGCATAGAATGGTGAAGTGAGATGCGATAAGATCACAGGCCAGTGGGTGCCGAGCCTTACCAATCCAAGGCCACTGGAAACATGGCAGGGTGCCAATGGCTCTCAGAATTGGGCTGCCCACATGCGGCTTCCCCTGGAGCAAGCACAGAATCCTGGTAAACAAGAGGACAAAGGGGGAGAAGGAGACAGGAGGGGTTCCCAGTATCTCGCTTATAAAAAGATCCTATCTCTTAGGGAGGCATCACCAGGCCACCACCTGATGGACAGGTTGGACTCCATGCTCACCTCCACAAAGGTACCATCACGTGGAAATAAAATCCAACTACCAAAGGGAAAAACTAGCCTGTGGTAAGGGAACAATAATACATATACCACTGCTGTAGATATATACTGTAGATATATATACCAAAACTGTGAGCTAGTTTTGATAATTAAATAATAAATACCATTAGAAAGTTTAGCAATCATGGTGCTAAATCCATAAATATGTGTAAATAATAGAGTTTGACAATAGCATTATATTTAATTTTCTCAGCACTAATCCTATCCTAGGTTTCTAATCCTACTTTCTTAGAGGTCAACAAATTTTCTCCACTCTCCTCCCAAATAACTATTGACATTCTTATATGTATGTGTGTGTGTGTGTATACATATATATATGTATACACACACACACACATATATATATTTACACATATGATGAGATATTTTAATGAGCATAGGCCTTAGGAAGTCTAGTAACTATTTGTGCATATGTATGAGTATGTGTGCGTGTATTTCTATAAGAACAAAGCAGTAGATATAGTGTAGCATTAGTAAAGGTTAAATTGGCTTTACTCCTTCTCAAACATAAGCTGAGGCTCAAAATTTCAGAAAACTCTCAGAGTCATGGAACAGAGAAGCAATTAAGGCTATGTCAAATGGATTTCTGAGGCTGGCAATGGTGAATTTCTAAGTGGTGTCAATGGATCTGTGGCCTCCAGAAATAATCAACAATGGAAAATATTCTGCTTTTGAGCAGTTATTTGGCAAAACACCAGTGGTTCATTTTTACCTCCATTGTGCGCTGAACTTTATATGCAGAAAGGGTTTCATAGGAACCAGAGTAATCAAATACTCCAGTTATTTACACGTCACTCCTAACCTTTGGTTGTTGAAAGTTAAATTAGCCACCAGAAAGAAAGTGACTTTTGGAAAAAAAGAAAGTAAGATTGAGATAAAAAGAGGGGATAACAAACACAGGGACAAGGGAACAACAAGCGATCCAAATTGGTGGGGAGGTGGGTGTGGGAGACCTGGTAGGGCAGGATCAAG
>NW_022103906.1:50749847-50755838 GCF_000313985.2 Echinops telfairi | reverse complement strand
ATGTACAAATATGCTTTACACAATTGATGTGTGTATGGATTGGGATAACAGTTGTATGAGCCCCTAATAAAATGTTAAAAAAAAAAAAATGGAACTTCCATCTCCATCCCCCTCAGAAATGGCCTATGCTATGCATATCATAGCTCCATAATTAGTCCTGAAGACAGAATGTGTTTGAACATTGTTGATTGTCAGAGGAAACCAGCTTCTAATAACAACAGAAGGGTCTGTAGGCGCAATTTTACGGTTATAATATATAAAGATCATAGCAAAGTCAGAGAGGATAAGAAAGGTAAGAGAGAGAATAAAATAAAGGAGTCAGACACACTTTATAGTAGCATGCTCACCTCAGCCCCTCTTTCTAGTCCACGTGGAGGTGGGAGAAGAAGAGAGGGAATCTTTACTGCCTTGGGATATGTATAGGTAACCTTAAGATGTGCATATTCAGTAGTTACATATATCACAAGGTGGGTGGTAACTACAGTAAGGTCCCTGAGCTCGCAGGTGAGGAACCATAATACCTGCATTGGGGGAAGCTATGAGGGGGTTTGGGTGACAGTGTGGGAGAAGTTAACAAAAGGATGTCTGCTTCTATAGGGAGATAAAATCAACCATGTGCTCACTTTAAGGCAGCATAGCTGTTAGGGGAAAATCTGTTGGAAGGATATTTAAAGCAGGATAATGTACTTGGATGTTATCTCTAATGTACCAAAGTGGTGGTTTTCCTACTGTGGAATATTAGCTTTCCAGATTTCCTCTGTTATAAATTAGGGAATATAGTCGTAGCCATATTTCCATGTGTTAGTTTCCCACAGTTGATAGTTATTCCTTAATTGTTTTCATACACGTATGAGTTTTCTCTTGAATTAACACACCATCCATATTCAATATTTTGCTTTATCCCAAACCAGGATGAATGCTCTCACCTACAGAATAAAAGCCCAAACCAAGAAAACCAAAAAGTGTCATGGAGTCAAGGCTGACTCCTAGCGACTCCCTGTGGGTGTCTGAGACTGTCACTGTTGACGTGAGTAGAAAGCCCCGCCTTTCTCCTGCAGAGAGCTGCTGACCGTGAGGATCGCAGCCCAATGTTTAGCCACTACCCTACCCGGACTCCTCTACAGAATGGACAAGGTAAATAAATGCTCACTCATTTCAAAATCTTCATTTTACTGACTGTCCTCATTCTAGTGCTAACAAATTTAAACATCAGGTTGTTTGCAAAGCTAATCCTTGATAGGCTTTTCACTGAGGCAGTGCATCTTAGGAATAATAAAATGTCTCTAAACCAAAAATTACAAACCTTATAAATCTCTGAAAGTGCCCTTAGCTCTAAATGATTTAACTGAGATCTAGATGAATGCTAAGTAACCAAAAGAAACATGTGTTTCGAGAGGAAATCTAGGTGAAAGGAAGAAAAAATACTCAGCTACATTTTGTTAGAAGAGTAATTTTTTGAGTAGCAGTGATTCACATTGATATCAGGATGTCCTTCCTAGAGCTGGGGTATGGAAAAGTGGACCTGATGTATATTTTTAGAGCCAAGAGTTCTAAGAGTTGTAGATAGGTGTATTCTGTAGATTCAAGTCACTTCCCACGTGTAAGATTTCTAATTGCATCTTTACAGTATTTACTCAGCAGCCATAGATAAAGCAGTACAGAAGTCCATAAAACTTACTTCTTCTGCTCTTAAAATGAACAGAACACTTTAGTAGCAAAATCTAATTGGTATTGAGAGCAAAGCAAAGAAAGAAATTACCCTGGGCCCCAGCTGTCTGCCTTGTAAAAGAATCTGTCTGATTTAGTGGTAATGAGCAATAGACTCAAGATTTAAGGGCAATTTCATTCAGACACAGAAGAAAGTAACTTCAAAGAAATATAATTGATTGTTAAACATCACCCTTTAAAAATCAAATATTGAATGAAATGTTTTTGTTTCACTTGTTTCTTGGGAACTATGTAAGTAAGAATGGAAATATGCTTTAGGTTTTTAATATGATCTTATACTAAAGAGAATGAGTGGATACAAACACACTTGCAGTAAGATGCTACACAGAACAGAAATTTCAGTAATCCATCCCAATGCTCCTTTGGCCAATACAGTATCTCTACATTACAAATACATCCCAATTACTCTACAAATATCTTGAAAATCTCTCTCTATGCACCTGAAATGTGAGTTAAGGTCGAGGAGGCTCATATATTTAATATTATATATATATACACACACACACACACACACACACACACACACATATATACATTGTTCACATATAATTTTATTAACATGTTTACTCATCCTTTTTCTCTGATTAAATGTCTTTGATATAAATTCCTGAAGGCATGATAATGTTGCTTAATATCCTTCCAAGAAGAAAGTTGTTTTTTAACAGAAATACTAAAGACTTTCATAACACCTAGAACACACATCAAAGGGTGATTTAGATGCTAGGTCACTTTTGGTGTTTTCAAATGTGTGTAAAATAGCAATGAGGGAGGGGGAGCGGGGAGGGAGGGGAAAAATGAGAACCTGATGCCGGGGGCTTATGTGGAAAGCAAATGTTTTGAGAATGATGAGGGCAATGAATGTACAAATGTGCTTTACACAATTGATATATATATGGATTATGATGAGAGTTGTATGAGCCCCTAATAAAATGATTAAAAAAATAAATAAAACAATTTAAACATGAAAAAGAAATAGCATCAGGCGTGGCCTTTTCAATCCATGAAACATTTCCATTTCTAATGTACGAGGAAAATAATTACTGTTTTTAGTACGTGACTCTACTTCCTTTAATAAAATGACATTTTTAAAAATCACATTTTAGTCTAGGGTTGCCCCTATTTATTATTCCTGCATAGTAATTAGGCATCAGGCACCAGTTAAACAAAGGAGAAAAACGTTTTCACAGTAGAATTTTAACACCTACCCCTAACCCAAACCCACTGCTCTGAGGTTAATTCTGACTTGGAGTGAGCCTCTATACAGGGCTTCTGAGGCTATAACTCTTTATAGCAACATATAGATTCATCTTTCTCCCATGGAGATGCCCGTAGGTTTGAACTGCCAACCTTGCAATTAGCATTCAACAGCAGTACTGGGGATCCGTAGCATTTGAACACTTAGAAACTTAAAATGAATAAAGAAAAATACAAATTTCTTCTCTATGACCTGTAGTTCTATGCCATCAAGAATTTAAAAAGCAAAATTTGACAGTTTTATACCTGACATAGAAACATAATACAGAAAGACAGAATTTCTCTGTAAACTATGTGTACTTCAAATAAACATTGCTTTATATTACTTGGGTGTGTACAGTTCTCTATATTTCTTCAAGATCACTCTATTATTATTGTTCTTGATCTACCTCTATTCCTAATCCCGTGTCTATGTACCCATGATCACTGACTAGAAACCAAAGATAAGAAGCATATTTAATTGCTTCATTTTCTGATTCAATTGGTGTATATGAGTAGGGTACCAATCACTGTTCTAGACAAGAGAGTAGATAGGCTAACAAACTGACTTGCTCCTGAAATCAGAGCCTACAGTTAGGCAGATTCTGAACAGGTGTGTCTTACATTATCCCACTTAACTCTTATCAGTTTACCAGAACAGTATAATTTTATCACATGCAAGTAAAATTTTATGGAAGTTATCCAACAACAGTTGCAGCAATATATTGACGGGGAGCTGCCAGAGGTTCCGGCTGGATTCAGAAGTCTTGGAACAAGGAATATCATTGCTGATAACAGATGGATTTTGGCTCAAAGCAGAGAATACCAAAAAGATGTTTAATTATGTTTTACTGACTACGCCAAGGCATTCATTGTGTGGATTGTGTATATTCTAACAAAATATGAATAGTTTTGAGAAAAATGGGAATGCCAGAACAGTCCATTGGGCTTACACAGAACTTGTACATGGACCAAGAGGCAGTTGGGGGAGGAGAGAAAACAAGGAAATACTATGTGGTTTAAAATCAGGGAAGGTGTGTGTCAGCGCTGTATGCTCTCACCATTTTTATTCAATCTGTCTACTGAGCAAATCATCACAGCTGCTGGATTATATGAAGAGGGATGTGCCATCAGGATCGGAGGAAGACTTATTTTCAACCTGAGATATGCCAAAGACACAAACTCGCTTGCTGAAAGTGAGGAGAACCATAAGTACTTGCTGATGAAGATCAAGAAACTGGAGCCTCCAGGATGGATTACAACTCAATAAAGAAGACCAATTTCTTCAAATGAGACCAATACAGGCATGATAAATGGAGAAAGGATTGAGGTTTCAAGAATTCTGTCTTGCTGGGATCAAAAACCAATACCCATGAAAGAAGTTGTCAGATACCAAAAGATGTGTTGAATTGGATAAATAAGGTACACAAGGCCTCTTGAAAGTGTTGAAAAGCAAGGTGGGTATTTTAAGGACTAAAGTGTACCTAACTGAGGCCGTGTTTTTTTTTCAATCGCCTATATGTATGTTAAAGTTGTACGATGAATAAGGCAGACCCAAGAAGACTCAATGTGTTTGAATTATGGTGCTGGTGAAGAAAATTCAAAGCACTGTGGAGTGCCAAAAGTACAAACACATCTGTCTTGAAAAAGTACACCCACAATGTTCCTTAGAAACAAGGTTAGGGAGACTCCATCTCACATACTTTGGACATGTTGTCAAGAGAAACCAATCCTTGGAAAAGGGTATCGTGATTAGTACAGAGGGACAGCAAAAGGAAAAATGCCCTAGGGAAGACAGTGTGACACAGTGCCTTCAACAGTGGGCTCAAACATGAGGACCCTTGTGAAGACGGTGGAGGACCAGGCAGTATTCAGTCTTCCGTACAGAGGGTCTCTATGAGTTGTAATTGCTGTGAGGACAACTATCAAGAACATCATGAGTATGCAGTACTACAACCTCATCTTATAGATGAAGAACTCCGAGAGCTTATGTGACTTTCCTGAGTCATATGAGTAGGAAATTCCAGGGTTGACTAAATGACTACACAGAGTACTTTTCTTAATACCATTTGGTGTTTTTATAAATTTTGCTTCTTAATAAATTAAAGAAGGAGGAGGAGAAAAGGAATAAGGAGAAACAGGAAGAGGAGGAAAGGGATAAGGAGGAGGAGGAGGAGGAAGAGGAACAAGAATCACCACATTACCAAAACAGATCATTGAAGACAGGAATACAATTATTATGAACAGATTATTGTCTCTTCTTTGAAGAGGGTTTTCCTTTAATTATTTGAGTGTTCAGTTTCTCTTTAATAAATGACTATTTAAATCTAGATTAACAATGACATAAATATATGCATTGTCTTTTAATATTAAAATAATAGCAATTTGAGAGAAGGCAATGGGTCCAAAGTAAACTTCTATGTGATATAGAGTAAAAGGAGTTATGATGAAGTGTGTCAAGAGTTTATGGAGTTAATTTTTCTTCCAATAAAGAAAAGATAAAAATCAAAGGTGTTTTTAGATATCATTCATCTCATTGCTGCATCATGAGTCAATGAAAACACACTCAAAACAAATAAAACACCGTGCTGTTCTTTTTTGTTGTTGTTTTGCGTTGATCACTATATCATGATAACCTCCAAAGAAGTTTTTGTCAGAGCTCGAAGCTGCCTACAATTTGTTTGTAATGTATTTATTTTAAAACTTGTTTTATTATATTTATTCATTTTAAAGTTATAATGGCTTGAGTGAAAATTTAGAGAGAAAATTAGCTCTCCATTGAACAATTTATGTACATTTTGTTCATGACATTGATGGCAGTACTCATTATATAACATTGCCCTGTCTACTTCCTCCGTCTGTTGTCCATTCTAGTCATTTTGATCTCATTGTGTTTGTTTTTTTTCCCCCAGTGATTTTATTTTATTTATTTATTTAGTTTTTAACTTTTTATTAGGGGCTCATACAACTGTTATCCCAATCCATACACACATCAATTGTGTAAAGCGCATTTGTACATCGTTTCTCAAA
>NW_022103906.1:50719414-50748475 GCF_000313985.2 Echinops telfairi | reverse complement strand
GGAACCCAAGAGGCAAGCGAATTTTGGGAATGATGAGGGCAACAAATGTATAGATGTGCTTTACACAATTGATCTATGTATTGTGATGAATTCTATGAGCCCCAATAAATTGATTTTAAAAAAACCCAACAACATTGTCTTCCTATTTGAGCTCTTGCTATCAGCTTCTAATAATTTACCAAAATATTCTCTGAGATTATGGTCCTAATTCTCAAAATCCAATGACACGCTCCTTCAAGGTGTTGGTAATAGCTGAGAAGTTTTCATAACTCTTTGTCCTGTGTGCTATGCTATATTCACAGGTATGCAGCGCTTATAGAAACCTGTAAGTTTCCAGGGGTGTAGTCCCCTTCACCTTTTAAATTTATTTTAGTTCAGCCAATGATTGTGATAGTCAAAATCACTTAAGCCAGAGTGCATCTTGCATTATGCTCATTCTAGTGAGAAACTATTTAGCAGTTTAAAAAGTAGTCTGCACGTAATCATGATCAGATTACATAAGATTTTAATTTTAAAATTAAATTATGTTCTTCTTTTCTTCCTTCCTTCCTTTCTTTTGTAATGCACCATTAAGTGAGCTTCAAATTTCAGCAGATAAAATTGAGGTGGATTTGTTCATGGCATTTGTCTTCAGATATTACTTGGAATAACATGCACAGGGTAATCAGCTTCTCAAAACTATTGCCTACTATCTACCATAATATGAATAAGATAGATATCACATTATACATATGTAAAATGACTTCAAGGGTAAATTCAATTTACTTTTCTTAAAGCTGGTACTTTAAGGAAATAATATTGGAGATGGAATGTGGTATTGTAATGCATACTGGGGTATGAAAAATGATCAAAGGCAAAAAAATATCTAGGAAGTAAAGTAGACTATTAGAGTGAACAAGCAGTAAGAACTTTTATTTATGCCTCTTCTTCCTCTTCCAGATGTATAGCTATTACTTTTCAGAACTAATCTTTTATCTGTTTATAAGCTGTGTTATTTATTTGTAACTAAAGACACATATGCTTCATTATTACTTATCAAAACTAAAATTGAAATGAAGTTTAGCTTAAGAGATTTTACAAAGTAATCCATGATAAGCATCGGGCTTAGTATTTTCAATATATGTAGACAGGCTGAGGGAGTTAGGTTTTCAATCATCATGAACTCGTTGTATGATAGTGAAGAAGGCATGTCAAGGAGTTATGGAAAATATTAGCCACTTTATAAAAAGATTATTAAATGCAAAGAAAAAAATGTGTCTTATACTCTCCGATTAACAGCCATAATTGTAAATATATAGTACTATTTAATAAATACATGAATGTAGCAAAGGTTTGCTATAGTTTGCAAATAATAATTATTTGTTTCTTTACATTTACTTGATTGAGCTGAGATTGAAAGTAGCTTAAAATCACTGACATTCAAAACTTAGAAAGCTTTTCAATCAAGCAGTGTTTTCTTACCTATTCCCTTAAGATCTCTTATAGATTGAGCAATGTATAGCTTTCAGAAAGTACATGACTTTATAGAGTACACATTATTTGTCTAACAAATGTGCTGTACACTCATATTTTAAAAGATCTAGATATAACTTACTGAAATTTTTGTAGATATTCAACATTAGTTTCTAATAAATATTGGGGCACTGTTCATGTCAGTACATAATTAGTACAGCTATTAATGCTATACTACAGACATTACCTCTAAAATAGGTATTCTATGAAATAATGTATAAAATTATCTTCCTAGCATGGTAAAGCAATACATATTAGCTTAGTTGTAGTATAAAATAATACCAGTAAATAGAACACTAAATTATAAACAGAAAAATTCCTTTTCTGATTCTTTCTAAACTTTCCTTTTACTTCTATTTGGTCTACTCCTGTCTCAAGGTGATTTTATTCATTTGTATAATTTAATTACAATGTTTTCAATCTCCAAGTAGGCACAAGTGGTTTCAAAACTTTCATGGAAGAATGGATTTGAAAGATAATGGAATTTTTCCACAAATTTTTTAAAGCTGCTTTATATATTGAGCTTAAAAACAAAAATCACAGAAAACACTGTGGGACAGCCATTTCTATCTCTGCCATGGATCGCGGGATCTCAGACAGGTGGTCAAAAAGCACCATCGTTTTACACAAATGAGTGCCTGTTGATATAATGTTTCAAACTACGCAAGCCCCTCATACATTAATTTCCTGGACTCGTTGATCATTGTATGAGTATGTGAGGGAGGGGGCAGGGGAAGCTGTGGGCAGCAGAATCTACATGTGGGCCCTAACAGCACTTTAAAAAAAAATCATTTTATTGGGGGCTCGTACAACTCTTACCACAATCCGTCCATCCATCCATCGTGTCGAGCACATTTGTACATTTGTTGCCATCATCATTCTCAAAACATGTTCTATGTACTTGAGCCCCAGGTATCAGCTCCTTATTTTCCCCCTCCCTCCCCACCCTCTCCCTCACGAAGCCTTAATAATTTATAAATTATTGTTATTTTGTTATGTCTTACACTGTCCGATGTCTCCTTTCACCCACTTTTCTGTTGTCCGTCCCCCAGAGAGGAGGTTATAGATAGATCATTGTGATCAGTCCCCCCTTTCTATTCCACCTTCCCACCAACCTCCCGATATTGCCACTCTCACCACTAGTCCTGAGGGGTTTATCTGTCCTGAATTCCCTGGGTTTCCACTTCCTATCTGTACCAGTGTACATCCTCTGGTCTAATCCAATTTGTAAGGTAGAATTGAGGTCATGATAGCGAGGGGTGGGGGTAGCATTAAAGAACTAGAGGAAAATTGTATGTCTTATCCTTGCTATACTGCACCCTGTCTGGCTCATCTCTTTCCTGTGACCTCTCTGGATTGTCAAGTCTTGTCCTTTTGTGCTTATTCTCTCAGAAAGTATGCATACTTCACCATATAATCTGGAGCTTTTGCCTTCTAACAGTAAATGAATTTCTATGGCAAAGGAAAGTCACAGCTAGAGAAAGCATAGCCAATTTATAATACAGACAGAATGACAACATCACTGCTCCATTAAGGGTCAATCTGTATGTGTATGAATATTGTACACAGAAAGTCAATAACCCAGAGATAAAGGAAAGTTTTAAGAAACACTATGGAAGTTTGAGAAGATTTCTTACTGGCTCAATGTATCAACAACCTTGTACATTGTTTAGATTGAAGATTGGTTTGTGTCCTTTGGAATTTACATCTTACAGTGTCCTCAAATTATCAGGAGCTTGATTCTGCTCTGCCAGGTTCTCTGTATGATTCGTCCTTGAGAATCCAACATCGCTCATATGAAACAATGATGTTTTATAGTTTTTAATGTTAATATTAGTAGTCTTTGTTCAAAATAACCATAGCAAGATATTAGGCATATAAGTCTATGGGATAAGATTTCATATTTCAATATATTATTATTAATAATAATAACTATCATTATAAAGTAATTCTAGAATATGGCAGAAATTTTGAATGCATTATTTGTAAACCTTACTAGTTAGATGTGTGTGGATGGTATATATATACACACACACACATATTTAGGGAGAAATGTATGTATATATATACATATATATGTGTGTATGTGTGTTTGGTGTTTATATACACCATATATATATATTCAGGATTATAGGGTTTATTAAAGAAGTTAACAGATTACAATTCAGGTCAGAAATGCTCGGGATCAGGTGCTCATTCAGGACAACTACAATGTTCTTTCAGGGCTGCTAGTAAATACACACAGGGCATACCACTCCAATTTAAAGCTTAATCTGAAGGCATTCAGCTCAAGCTTTGTGGGTCAGCAAACCTAGCTCCCTGAATTAGGTGTCCAAAGACACCCCCCTCTGGTAAGCCCCAACAGCACTCACTCAGCTCCACCCCCATGTGTCAGCAAGTACAAGCCCCTCCATTGGAGTACTGCGTTAACACATCTTTTCTCCCTAAAGTTACCCCTGGCTGGTCATGCCCCTTGATAGCATCATTGTATTAACATTGAACTGCTAACCACAAGCTCTGTGGTTCAGATCTGTCAACTGTACCACAGGAAAAAGATGACAGTATCTGCAGCCATAAAGAGTTATAGTCGTCGGAATCCACTCAACAGGCAACTGCCAAGTACAATCTGAAGTTCCCGGACACTCTAAAGGAGAGTGTCCAGATTTTCAACGTGATGTGGAAGAGAGGAGGGACATCTCTAAGAGGAATCTGCCAGGAGAGATGACTCTTGGACCATAAGACTACTGTTTGGGGATTATATAAACACAAAACAAAGGCAAATTTCTTGGAAAGGGATAAAACGGGGAGAAAATACGTTTTAATGAATTAAAATAATGGGAGTAATTTAGAGATCCAATCATCTCATTATCATTTGGGAAAACCACCTGCCTATGTATGTGTCTATTACACATTTACTGGACCCCAATCTGAATCAAATACTTATTTAATTTATAATAGACTGGAATTGGATATTTTTTAAAAAGGAAACTGTCTCATGATTCCTTTCTGTCATGAATTTAGTGAGTAAAGGCTTGTTTTAAAGAACAGAATTATAGCATTGACACTTATTACAACGTATCCTAAAGCATAAGTTCTGATATGCCTATAAATTGCATCCTAAGGTGTTTTTTTGTTATGTTTTTGCTTACAAAGACTTTAATGTCACTTTATTTAGCTGAAGTCAAATGATGTTATTTACCTTTTAGTGAGGCAGGAAAAAAATTGCATTTGTAAGCTACTATAATTCAAATTAAATTTTCTTATAGTATGCTAGAAGCCTTTAGTGCCAAATATTTCAAATAAAAAATTTAGAACAAGTGCTAAACCGCGACTGCTACTCCATCAGACCAATCATGGATATTATAGGGTGCCTGAAATTGTAATTGGATAGGTGCCAGGCATTGTTGAGCCATGGACTGACACAGATTCCAACAAATGAATCCTAATGTGAAAAAATTGTATCAGATATCAATAGGCATTATCATCACTTTGTATAATAAACAACTGAGTGAAGCCAGAAATTCTGTACAAGTTTGTCCCTTTAGCAGCACTGTAGAACCACTTTGCCATGTATTTATATTAGCATATGTATTCTAAAGAACAGTTCAGAAAAGCACGCTTTTATTGAATTCCATCCTAGAGAAGGTACTGACTCATAACTAATCCTAAGGGTTACTTGCACGTGAAGCACAATTTTAGACTCATTCCCAATCTAATCTAATATCATGTGCCATCCTGAAACTGTATCTGGTGACTTTGGTAAGCATTCATTGTAATGCATCGTCAACAGCCATTACATGCAATACTTCCTGGTTTTCTTGTGTGAGTATACTTCAGTGGTAATCGTGGTTTCGATGTTAGAAAGTTCCTGCAATGCAATAAAGACTTGCATAATAAGAAGTAATGAAAACTTCTGAGGTATAGCCAAACACTCTAAGGGAGCGATTCTCAACCTGTGGGTTGCAAGCCCTTTGTGGGTTGAACGATTCTTTCACAGGGGTCTCCTGATTCCTAACAGTGGCAAAATTACAGTTATGAAGTAGCAACAAAAATAATTTTATGGTTGGGGGTCACCACAACACGAGGAAATGTGTTAAATGGTCTTGGCATGAGGAAGGTTGAGAACCACTGCTCTAAGGGAACAACTTACTGAAGCTGAAGTCTTAGGACCATCACCTTGAGGATTACCAAGAAAAATAAATATAACATAGTCTTCAAAGACAATGTTCAAGGTCCTACCTAAAAACTTATGCATGGCCATATACAGTGCAGCAACTATTGGTCTGTCCTTTTCCAAGTACAATCGAATGAAGAAAATCAAAGGCGCATGGGAGCAATGAGTCCAGTGAACTACAGCTTACTCAAACATCACTCTCCATGACCGGGAGAACTCAAGAGCTAGATGGGAAATGGATACCAAAAGGAACGGATCTGAAATTAATTCGAAGGTCCTGTAAAGAAAAGGAAAAATGTGGGACAAAACCCCAAATCATAAAAGAGGCCAGACTTCCTGATTGGACAGAAGCAGGTGGAACCTCCAAAGCATGGTTCTGGTCACCCTCTGGTCTGGAGATAAACTCATCCCCATGGTTTAGTTTTTAACCAAATAATAATGTACAGGTCTTTAAAAGGAAAGAGAACACTAGGGAGGGACACAGAACTTTAAAAAGTCAACCATTTGCCGTCAAAAGGGAAACATTTACCCAAGGAAAACGTCCACAAAGTTAAGATGCGTTAGGAAAGAAGAAACACTGGAAGGAGTGACATAGTGTCAGCACGTGGGGGGCTGTCACTGAGGAGATGAAACTAAACGGGTGTGAATTACTGAATGAAAACTACATGGATTACCGATCTGCGCATGTGCATCCAGTTCACAGTGAGCAAACATATCTTTGAGGGACGCTGAATTGTTAGCTGCATCAAGAAGTCAGGCCATGGTCTCTGAATTATGATTTTAAATATATCAAGTTATTCTTTCCTAATTGATTGCCATCACTTATAAAATTTTTGTCATAAAATGTACTTCTAAAAACAAAAATTTTTGACTTTCAGATATCATTAATGATGTGTCAAAAATGTGATTATCAATTTCTAGCAAAGGGAAGCACAGAAAGGAAATGTAACTCAAAGAAATGTTTTTGAAAGGAGAGGAATAGGGGTAGATACACACAAATCATTTGGGAGTCTTTATGAAAATTAATATGGTAGAGTAATTGTACAGAGGGAACAAGGTTCAAATAGTTTCACTATTCACTACTGATTTGTGTGGCATTGGGCAGTTAAACTCCTTTGAGCATCATTAGTTTTCATACATAAATTAAAGATAATGCGTGCTTCAGAAGCTGTTTTCAGGCTCACTAGAGAGTTATATAAATTACTTAGAATATCTTCTCAGACCTGGAGGTCCTCAAAACTTAGAAGGTAATATTTAAGCTTCATTTTAGTGGGTGAGGTTATGGTGAAAAGATTGAGGATTTCTTAAGATAGGAGAAAGTAAATGAATGATCCAAAGGTAAGGAAGGAAATGTTAAAGGCAAGACTTGCTTCCTCAGTGGTTTTATCTATGGCTAACTGATATCTTCATCTATTAGAGGTCTATCTTCTTGAGATTTAAATAAGTGGGAAATAACCTGCTTTGAAGTGGGCAGATGTCCGTTTTGCAAAGAAAATCAACGTTATTAGCTATAAGAGAATTAAATGATGGAGTGACTTACTGAGGGAGCATGTAAGGCCTTTATTTGTCTATATGTTATATGTCTGTGTCTGTATGCATATATACAGGTTCACTTGTGTATGTATACATATATATAGGTATTATCTAATCTATCTTTAGTGAGCAAATAGTACTTGTTAAGCAAAATATGGGAAATACTGTAAACTTAACTTAATAATGTACTGGAATCTAGACAACTGCCTTATAGTCAAGATAATAAAATGAGAAGAGATTCTATTTATCTTAATTGAAAATAATAGTGTTAAAATATTATTACATGATATTAATTGCATTATGAACAGAATTTGGAAGGCTTATTGATAATTATTTGCAGCATACATGAGAGGGAAGTTTAATATCCTTAGCAAATGATAACCTCCTAAAACAAACTAAGAAAATGAACGTACAAAGAAAGACATGACTGGGTACTGCAAGAAGACAAGGTGAAAAGAAAAGGTCGACCCTGCTCTGTCGTTCTGCCTCTTCTCCCTGCGTAACCCTACCACTGCCGCCTTTCCTTTCGCAGAGGTCTGACTCCTAATGGATAACTTGCTCCCGCATGAATGTTAGCATATGCCTCAAGACAACTCGACTTGACGAAGAACTGTGACACTGATGAAGATGTGTATTCGAATAACAGCTTGGGAAGGAGTGTTGTGTTTGTATATGCTTGTGACCTTCATCCTGCATAGACACGTCAGCCTCACAGGATAAGGAGCAAGCTCCGAAGGGGCCCAAGCTAAGCCTCTCTCTCTCATTCTCTCTCTCTCTCTCTCTCTCTCTCTCTCTCTCTCTCTCACACACACACACACACACACACGTAGTCACCTCAAAAGGGATGAAGTAGCCCCTTCCCCCCGCAAAAAAAGGTAAGGAGGTCTCTTTCAGCATAGAGAAGATATCCTTCACCTGGCAAGCCCAGAGCAAAGCAGGTCCCCCTAAGTGAGATGAGACAGTAGGGGGTGGATCTTGTCTAGGGGAAGGCTTTTAGTTTTAAAAGGACATTTTCAAAGAGGAGGAAGATTTCAACTCCGATAATAGCCTGATTCCTAATTAGTTCCTAAGTTTGTCCATGGGTCTCTTAATATTTCCTACACCACCTTCAGAAGTGTATAAACCTCGATGGAGGCTATTTCTGGAAAAAAATGGCTTCAAGCTTAGTTACTTTTACTTAATAAAAGTTTGTACGATTTTTGAAACAAAACCTTTTTACTTACCATCATATATAATGATAGCTTAAATTAATAAAAATTAGTTTGAGATCACTTAATTATCTCTACCAGGTAATTTGGAAGGCAGTTACCTAGATCCATATTTGTATGCATTCTGACTGGAGGAGATCCATATCTGGACACATTCTGAAGAAAGTTGACCCAATAGGATGCTCAAATGATAGAAAAACATCACTGATATCACATGCAAATAAATTCTTGCAGAAGACCATCCAGCAATGGTTAGAGCAATACATTGACAGGAGCTGCCAGAGGTTCAGGCTAAATTCAGAAGAGGACTTGGAACAAGGGCTATCATTGCAGATGTTAGATGGATCTTGAATGAAAGCAAAAAATGCCAGAAAGATATTTAATTGTGTTTCATTGACCATGCCAATGCATTCAATAGTGGATCATAACAAATTGTAGATAGCCTTGAGAAGAACGAGAATTCCAGAACATGTCATTGTGCTCATGAGAAATTTGTCCATGGATCAAGAGGCAGTTGTGAGAACAGAACAAAGGAATCCTGCGTGGGTTAAATCAGTAAAGGTTTTCATCGGGGTTATATACGTTCACCATATTTATTCAATCTGTATACTAAGGAACTAATCAGAGAAGCTGGATTATGTGAAGGTTTGGAGGAAGGCTTATTAGCATTCTACAATATGCAGATGACACAAGTGTGCTGGTTGAAAGTAAGGAGGACCCGAAGCACATGCTGATCAAGACCCAGGATTTCAGCATTAGTGTGGATTACAACTCAAATACTACGAAGACCAAAACCCTCAGAACTGGGGTAATAGGCAAAATCTTGACAAATGAAGAAAAGCTTCAAGTTTCAAGGATTTTGTCTTGCTTGGCTCCACAGTTCATACTCATGGAAACAATACGCAAGAGAGCAAAAGACGTATTGCCACAAGACCTCTTTAGAGCATGGAAAGACAAGGGTGGTACTTTGAGGACAAAGGTGCACCTGACCCAAACCATGGTATTTTCAATTGCATCATATGCATGTGAAAGTTGGACAGTGAATCAGGAAGATCAAAGAAAAAGAATCAATGCAATTAAATTGTGGTGCTGGAGAATAAAATTGAAAGTAACATGAAATGCTGAAAGAATGAACCGATCTCTCTCTCTGAAGAAGTATGGCTACAGTGCTCCTTAGAGGCAAGGATGGTGAGACTTCATTTCATATGCTGTGGTGATATTGTCAGGAAAGATCACTCCTTAGAGAAAGATGTTATGTTGGGCAAAGTTGAGGGGCAATTCAAAAGAGGAAGGACTCAATGAGATGAACTGACACCGTGGCTGCAACAATACGCTCAGACGTAGGGACAGTGGTGATGATGGCACAGGGCCATGCCTTTGTTGTACAAAGGGTCACTATGGGTTGGAACCAATCAATGGAACCAAATAAGAGCAACTGTTTGAGAAGAAAATAGCTTGAGATATATATAATAAAAATAATTTTTATTTCTGATGATGGTATGCATATTCATTTTTCCTTTCTGATTAGTCTGTAATTTTGAATCACAGTACAATTGTGATGAATAATTTTACTATCTTTCAATACAGATCACAAGCACACACTTAACCATTTTTTCCATTTTAATATTTAGCTACTCTTGACAATTTTGTTCAACTGGGCTTGCTTTATATCAGAATGAGATCTTGCATAATAATTTGTTTAAATACATGGACAGGGTTGGACAGGATTCTCTAGAGAAACAAAACCAGGGCACTTATGATTTAGATAGATAGATGATAGATGATAGATAGATAGATAGATAGATAATCTGCTTCCAAAAGGCCACAGCTTTGAAAATCCATGAGTCAAAATCACCTGGAGGACAAATGACATGAAAAGTCTGGAGGAATAAATCGTGTGTGTTTGTCTGTCAATGAATTGTTAGTGTTCCAGCCGCGATGGGGATCAGTCTGCTAAATTCATCGGTAGTAGCTAACTTAACATGCCTCAGGAAAGAGAAGCAGTTCCAACCACTACATTAAGGGTGTGAGAGTTAAATGTTTAAGTAAACATAGCTGGCTAATTTTGAAGTTGATAATGTTGTATATGTCCCCTGAATGATGTTATAAATATCCAAATTCCCTTGGCAGTAAAAGGTTCCCACCCTGGTGTTAAAGGTCATCCAGCTAAAAGAGCATTTCTGCCAGGCATTGTTTTACATTGCTCTTACAAAGCTGGGATTTTGCCTGATGTATTTAATGCCCTGTAGTATCAAATGTTACCTTCCTACGATGAGTTATTGCTATCATGTATCATCAAAGCCTCATCACTTATGATATTGTATACCAACAGCACATTTTTGAAACAAATGGAGTTTTAACATTCATTAAAGTGATGCTATTTTGTTGCTTAAGAACCACTCAAGGAGGCAAACAAAATACTTCTAACAACCTTATTTTACTTAGAAAACACATGAAAAGATTTAAAAAGTAGTGTGTGTTTTAATTTTTAAATATTGCCGTACTCAAGTTTCTGGAAGGCTCCTGTAAATCAGATTAACCACTCATCCTTACAAAATCTTATTTCACCCTGTTTCCCTTAATTAAAAAAAAAAACCAGAATGAAAAGCACACTATTTGAACGTTTTAAAAATGTTTTCTGCTTTTGCTTTCATTCAGAAATGTTGACATTTTTATCCAAAAGAGCACAAGAATTTTACAGTGCTGTTTTTGTC
The DNA here is from genome assembly GCF_000313985.2 of Echinops telfairi. Taxonomy (NCBI): domain Eukaryota; kingdom Metazoa; phylum Chordata; class Mammalia; order Afrosoricida; family Tenrecidae; genus Echinops; species Echinops telfairi. The sequence goes on along the minus strand of NW_022103906.1, from coordinate 50,737,334 downwards.
ACTTAAGAATGGAGATGTAATCATGTCATGTCCAATGAGTGATTTCGTGGTTTTGTTTCATTTATCATCTCCAATGAAGCATTATATGAATATGTATAATCTTGCCTTCTTTGCTGAGTTTTTACAATATAATTTTATAAGTAGATGAAAAATGCTGTATTTAGACAGTTGGCTGAATTCCCAATGTTTTTTTCTTTTGTTTTCTGAAGTTCAAGGGCATTATAGATTGATTTTTTTCCTACATATACTGTACCTTTTACAGTTAATTTAGAATGTGTCATTTCTAATGTGTTTGGTGAATAAATGGGATCATAGCGTATTCTCAATTCTTTTCTTTTTGATTTTTCTGACAATGAAGCAAATATGCCATATATTAACATATTTATAATTGTTTGATTTTTTTACCTGGCTAATAATAAAGATAAATAACCATTATTGAGGTCTTATTGCTACAAAGATAATTAACTACTTCATTCTACTTTAATTCTATCTATCAGTTATACTTCTTTTTCACTGGGGGCTCATTTCCAGCACTGTACCACATATTATTGTGCTGTGATACATAAGCTTTTCGTTTTTATAATTTTCAAAAGTAGCTCGCCAGGTCTTTCTTTGGCCTGGAACCTCTCCTGGATACTGTCTACCAGAGTGCACTTTCCATCGCAGTAGCAAGCAAGCCACTTCAGAAAAATGAGGTGACTTAACGCATCACACTTACCGCAAATCTAAAATGAAATATTATTGTATTAATATCAAGACATTAACTTTACTCCTCAAAGTTTCTGTTCATCCCATCCCATTAAAAACTTTTGACCACATGCATCCTATTTACCAAGACCTGTTCTTGGGCATTTGGGTACAGAGTAAAACTAGGAACAAAGCTTCTGCTCTTAGTCCACTGGTACAGTAGGAAAAGAGAAGTCAACGAGCTAATCAACAAACAGATAGCTAGCATGGATTAAGAAGGTGCTAATATCAAAGATCAAGAAGAAGTATCCCGAGACAGATGATAACTGGGGGGTATTGCATTTGATGGAACCACCACAGAAGACTTCTCAAGGAAAGTGACATTTCTTCACAGATTTGAATATTGAAAGGGAGCCAGCCTTCCAAAGATCGGAAAACTGAGCATCCCGGGTGGAGCACATACTTAACTTCAAAGGATTCATGTTGATACAAGATCTTTGCGCTAGAGGAACACAAAAACTTGGATATAGTGCAACTTTCTTGGGTAAAGTGACATTTTTACTTTTTAACACCGTAAAGAATCTTTTACCAGAGATTTGTCCAATGCAATGCTTCATTTAATTTCCTGACTGTTATGTCCATGGTGTTGATTAAGGAGCCACGCAAAATTAATTTTTGGCAACTCCAATCTCTTTTCTGTTTAGTATAATGTTGCTTAGTGACCTGTTTGTAAAGATTTTTATTTTCATTGAAAATTGTAGCCTTTGATTTTCATCAAAAATGCTTCACTTTCTTGTTGCTCTCATCAAACAAGATTATGTTACCTCATAAACAAGGTAGTTAATGAGTCTTCTTCCAATTGTGTTACTACATTTTTCTTCATATAATCCAGCATGATTCATTCAGCATATGGATTGAAAAAGTATGATGAAAAGTTAACAACCTTCATGCAAAGCTTTCCTGATTTTAGCCATTTGATATCATGCCTTTCTGCTGAAATCACTGCCTCTTGGTCTATGTATAAGCTCCACATGAAGCATACATTGAAGTATTCTGGAGATTCTGTTCCTTACAGTGTTATTCATAATTTGTTATGATCCATAGTTCAATGTCTCTGCATAGTCAGTGAAACACAGGTAAGCATCTTTCTGGCATTCTCTACCATCTGGGAAGATCCTTCTTATATCAACAGTGATACTGCTTGTTCCACATCCTTTTGGTAACCACTTTGGTCTTTTCTCTTTCTCTCTGTTTAATGATCTTTTGGTTTCTTCAGGTATGAGGTCATCTATGTCATTCCACAATTCACCTGATCTTCAATCATTAGTGTTCAATGCATCCAATTTGTTTGCGAAATGGTCTGTAAATTCAGGTGGGGTATTTTCAATGTAATATTTTGGCACAAATAGAATGGTTTTAGTTTTCTTTGGCTTGAACTTGAATATGAGCAACTGAATATGAGAAATGTCTTCCTCAGTCAGCCCCCCACCTAGTTCTGACTGATGACCTTGAGCTTCTCCAACACCTCTTTCCACAGACATAGTTCATAAGATTCCTGTGTTTTCTGGGTTTGGCATAATTTGGGGGGAGACAACTTGGGAAAATCTTTCTGTATCCCACATCCACCCATTGAGGTCCACATTGTTATATATTTTTTAAAGTAATTGCAATAAAACTCATTGCCATTGATTCATAGTTTCCTTACTTATAAAATAGGTGATTTTAATCAAATAAGAGATTTATTTTTCTAGCTGTTATCTGTATCTCTGATACAACTTCTTGGAGAGTATGGAGAGTATGAATATGGAGAATATGCCTAATAATTCACCTTTTGTTACTTAAGAAATAACGCCCTTCTCTCCATAGCATAGTTACTGTGAACTTGAGCCCTGGATTGACACCCTGGTGGTGTAGTCGGATTGCACATTGTACTGCTGCCTACAAGGTCATCAGTGTGAAACCACCAACCATTCCTTGGGAAGAAGATGAGGATGCCTGCACTCATTTTTTTTTAACTCACTCCCATCCAGTTGATACCAATTGGATCAATGTAACCTGGTGGCATACTTCATCAATTTTATATTGCAAAAGTTAGCAGAAATCCTCAATTTTTCATCTTTGATGCTAGTGTCAGGTGTGAAAATTTGAGTAATAGTAACTGACCTTCCTTGTAGGTTTATGGCTCGTGTACTATCACGCGCAGTAGTTTTACTTCTGGGTGGATCTTGGAATGTTCCATTCAATGAGGAGGGTGGCGTCATTCCTGTTCAGTCTGTCAATTGTGCACAGTGGACTGTAGATTGTCTGATTCTAAATGGACGGTACCAGTTCAATTTCAGATCCCTAATGGCCAGGATATTACTCTTTGTGGATTCCATTTTATCCGTTCACAACTTCTAATTTTCCTAAATTCACACTTCATACATTCCAAGTTTGGTTATTAATGATTGGATGCAATTGTTTCTTTTCATTTTGAGTAGGATCCCATGAACAAATGAAGGTCCCGAGAGCTCTGCTGCATACACATTATGAAGGTTGACTCTACTTTGAGGGGCAGCTCTTTCCCAGGCATATTTTGAGTGTCTTCCAAGCTGAATTGCTCATCTTCCAACACTCTAGAGCAGACAATGTTGCACTGCCATTCATATAGTTTCTAATGCCAAGTTTTCCGAACTGGACCACTCCTTCTTTCTTCCAACTCTGTTTTAGCTCGGAAGCAGCGCTGAAACATGTCCAGCATGGATGACCCTGCTGGTATTGGAAATGCCAGTGGCATCACTTCCAGGAGGACAATGTGAAAGGTACAACAGTATGACAGAGAGGTGAGTAGTGGGAGCTACTATGCTAGCTTAGTATTGGGACTTTGCCAGACACTTTAAATTTAAAACATAATAAATGAATTATTGTTATATTCATGACATTTCAATCATATTCCAGGAAGGATATATTAACTATTATTAAGATGGATTATAAATATCTGTGATCCTACAAGGCAGCTCTGCTGGAGAAAGGGGTTAGGCAATTGGCTACTAGCTTCAAGGTTGTTGGTGTTCACTTCCATAAAGATTTAAAATCTCAAAACCCTGTGGAGCAGCTCTGCTCTGTCCTGCAATCACTAGGAGTTGGAATCGACTCAATAATAGTGAGATGAATTTTGTTTGTTTACCCTATTATTACTATTTGATGTTGCTACTTTATCTCTGTATGTAGAAATTTTATCAAGTCACTATAAACCTGCCACCAAGTCGATTCTGATTCATATGAAAACAAACCAAAGAAAATCAATAAAAAGTTCTGAGGTATAAGCTGGCATTCTTATTAAAAATAATTGTAGCCACAAAATTAACTGTATTTACAAAAAGTTTACTCATAAATACACTCCGTTCTAGCACTCAATTTCTTTATGTTGTTGTTGTTAGGTGCTATCAAGTTGGTTTCAACCCATAGCTACCTGACACACAACAGAACATAGTACTGCCGGGTCCTACGCCATCCTCACATTTGTTCCTATGCCTGAACCCATTGTTGCAACCATGGTGTCAATCCATCGCTTTGAGGGCTGTGTTAGACTGGGTTAACTAGAGAAACAAATCCAGTGAGACTCATATCTATAAGAAATTGCTTTAATTATATAGCTCTATGTGAATATATATATAAATATACATACATAAATGAATATGTGTATATTTGTTTATGTATGTATATATAAGTAAAAGTAATAAGGCAACAGATGGCCTTTGGGCCTCTACTTAAATCTTACCTCAGCACAGAATGGTTTGTTCTAATAATGTGGCACTGTATGACACCCACCTTCCTGACATGACTGCTGAAGACTAAATGGTTGCAAAAGCAAATGTGGTGAAGGAAGCAGATGGTGCCTGGCTATCAAAAGTTATAGCAACTGGGATCTTAAAAGCTTGGAGTTAAACAAATGGCCATCTAGGAGGGAAACAAGAAAGCCCCATGGAAGAAGCACACTAGCCTTTGTGATCATGAAGTGTCGATGAGAAGAGGTATCACAAGTTTAAAAACACACACCCAAATGGATATGAAGGGAATGGATGTAGTAGAGACCCAAAGTCCACCAGCAAGACAATTGGACAGTCCCTCTTAGTAGGACCTCAGAAAATGGAGAATAAATCCGGGGTCCAGTGTGGCACTGATTAACCACACAAATATCCTCTTGTTCTTTAAGATTTCCTCCTTTGCTGCTATGGTCCTTACATGATATATACCTCATTGGTCATGTTAGACTTGGGTATGTTAATTTGTTTATTTAGGATCGCTTGGTACATGGTGGTCAAGATAGATGACCCCTCAGAGACACAGACAGGCATAAGGGTTCCTTGAGGGTAGCGGAAGTGAGTAGGGGCAGGAAGTGGAGGGAGAAGGGAGTTGATCACATTGATGAATGTGTAACCCCGCCCAATGGGTTTGAACAACAAACTGTATATGAAGGGAAGGGATATTTTGGAATGAGTAAGATATGTCAATAAAAATTTTATTAGAGAGAAGTAATTATATATTGACAAAGCATCATAGCCCTCTTCAGACTCACGCAGCCACCTGCAATGACACAGAATGCAAGAAGATCTGAGGCCAGTGGGAACAGAGTTTGGTGAATCAAAGCTTGGTGGAAACATGGTGGTGCTCTGGCATCACTCAGGGTGGCCAGAAAGCAGGAAGGTGAAGGGGGACAGGGTTTTCTTTATGAGAAGGTCACACCCCTAAGGAGACAGCATCAGGTTGTGGTCTGACTGACAAGTTTGAATCTGCCCCTAGACAGGAGTATCTAGCTGACATGAAATCACTACCAGAAGAGCCTTCTTCTTTTTCAAGTCCTCTCCCCTTTACCAAGGATGAAGTCCTTCTCCAGGGACTGGTCTCTCTTGACAATGTGTCCAGAATATGTAAGCCAAAGTCTTGTCATCCTTGCCTCGAAGGAGTCTTCTGGCCTTACTTCTTTCAAGACAGATTGGTTTGTTTTAGTAATCCACAGTACTTTCAATATTCATCTATAGCACCATAATTCAAATGCATTGATCCTTTTATGGTCTTGCTTACTCAATTTTCAACTTTCACGTGCACTTAAGGCAATGAGCAGGCTCACCTTAGTACTCAAAGTAGCATCCTTGCTGTGCAATACTCTAGACAGGTCTTGTACAGCAGATTTACTTAATGCAATATATCATTTGATCTCTTGACTGCTCTGCCTTTGAGATTTGATTGTGTATCCAAGCAAGACAAAATCATTGAAAATTTCAATCTTTTCTCCATTTATCATGATATTGTGAGGTTTTGAGTCTTCTTTACATTGAATCCTCATCCATAATGTAGGCCAAAATCCTTGATCTTCACTAGCAAGTGCTTCAAGTCCTCCTGAATTTCAGCAAGCAAAGTTACATCATTTTCATATCAAAGGTTGTTGAAAAGGCTTCTCTAATCTTGATGCCACATTCTTCTTCATATAATCCAGTTTCTCTGATCATTTTCTCATCATACAGATTGGACTCATAAACAACCCTGATGAAAAACTTTCCTGATTTTAAACCTCTTGTCTGGTAGCACAATTGCCTCTTGATTCATGCACAAGTTCCCCAAGAGTACAAAGGAATGTTCTGGAATTCACATTTTTCTCAAAGCTAGTCATAGTTTGTTATGACCCACACAATCCCCTTGGCATAGTCAAGGAAACACTGGTAAACATCATTCATTCAGGTATTCTCTGGTTTCAGCCCAGCTCCATCTGACATCAGCAATGATATCCTTTGTTCCACATCCTCCACATCCACTTCTGATTTTGCCCTGAACCTCGGCCACTTTCCTGTCAATGTCCCACTGCAACTCTTCTTGGACGATCTTAAGCACAATTTTACTTGTTGGTGATATCAATGATATAGTTCTATAGTTTGACATTCTGTTGAGTCGCCTTTCTTTGAAATGGGTACAAGTATGATTCTCTTCCAGTCATTTGGCCAACTAGCTGTCTTGAAATTCTCCTGGCATAAATGAGTAAGTGCTTCCAGTGATTCATCAGCTTGCTGAAACATTTCAGTTGGTATTCTAGGAATTCCTGGAGCCTTGTTTTTGGCTAATGCTTTCAGTGCAACATGAACTTTTTCCTTCAACATCATTGGTTCTTGCTCATATACTACTTCCTTCTTTCAGTAAAATTGGCTCCTGCTCCTATGTTACCTCTTTAAATAGTTGAATATCTATTAGTTTTGAGGGGACAGTGACTGTATATTCTTTCCATCTTTGATGCTTGCATCATTCGATATTGTGCCCATAGAATCTTTCAATATTGTTACATGAGGCTTCACTTTTTTGTTTGATATTTTTAGTTAAAGATATGCTCAGTGTGTTTTTCTGTTTGATTTTCTACACTAGGTCTTTGCTTATTTCATTATAACATTTTACCTTGTTTTCTTGAACTTTTCTTTGGAATTTTCTGTTTCCCTGTTTCATCATTTCTTCCATTTGCCTTAGCTACACTATGACAAACAGCAAGTTTCAGTGTCTCTTCTGACATCCATTTTTATCTTTTCTTTCTATCCACTTTTTTATGACCTTTGTTTTCTTCAAGAACGATAGTCTTGGCATTCTCCAATAGTTCATCAGACCATCTGTCAACAGTGTTCAATTTGTCAAGTATATTCTTGAGGTGTTCTTCCAAATTCAGGTGGGATAGACTCGAGGTGATAGCTTGCCTCTCATAGACTTCTTTTAATTTTCCTCAGCTTTAGCCTGAACTTACATATGAGCAACCGGCCTGGATTTAGCTGCTGATATTGAGCTTCTCTATCAGCTCTTCCCACAGATGTACTCAATTTGATTATTCTGTATTCCATCTGGAATAATCTACATGCATGTTTAATATTTATGTTGTTGAAAAGATATTTGCAATTAAGAAGTCTTTGTTCTTGCAAAATTCTATCATGAGATTTCCAGTCTCTTTTTCTTTCACTAATACCATATTTTTTACCTACTATTCCTTCCTCTTTGATTCCAACTTTTGCATTCCAATCACCAATAACGATCAATGCATCTTGATTACATGTTTGATCATTTTCAAGATGAAAATTTTGGTAGAATTATTCCATTTCTTCATCACTAGCTTCTGTAGATTGTGCACAGATTTTATTAATAGTTGCATTGACTGGATTTCCTTGCATAGGATTAGATATTATGTTAACACAGACAGCATCGGAGTACAAGATAGATCTTGAAATATACTATTATTTTTCTTTTTTAATATTTATTTTATTATTAATTTGGAGATAATATGTATATCATATCATTCCATAGTTCAAACATGTCAAGCAGTATTGTATAATTACCAGCACAATCAGTTTCCAAACATTCTTTTTCTTCCTGGACTCCTCGACAGTCTCCCTTTTATCTCACCACCACCACCACCACCACCACCACCACCACCACCACCGTACTCCACAGCTCCCAAAACCCTTATTCTACTTACTATCCTTATAGGTTCATCAACCCTAGATTTAATATATTGAAATGTACTTTTTGATGATACATGTGATGCCATTCCTCGTCAATCAGTCATTCCCAGAGTAGTAAACTATGTGGCTGTCTGATTCAAAATGGCCTCTAAAAGTCCATTCTAGCCTACTAATGCCTGGAATGTTGATTTTTATGCAATCCATTGCATGTATTCCAACTTCACATTTTCCTACATTCATCCTTCGTACATTCTAAGTGATGATTATTAATTGATATTTATATCTGTTTCTTCTTTTGAATTGTGCCTCATTAGCAAATGAAAATCTAGGAGGCTTTAGTCCTTCAGGTTTTACTATATCAGAATCATTATGATTGACTGTACTTTCAGCAGACAGCTCTGCCTCAGTCATATTTTGAGTGCCTTCTGATTTGAGGGGTTCATCTTCTCTCAATTACCCCGATAAGGTCTTGTTTCTTTTCATAAGGTTTTCAGTATATTACAGTGTTTGGGTACTATCCATAAGGTGTCCAGTGGCTAATTCCTCTGAAGTGGATAGTCTATTCTGTCTTCAGAGTTTATGCTTAGTCTAGAAGCTCCGCTGAAACCTGTTCACTTTGAGTGACCCTGCTCTGAATTGAAATAACTTCTGGTACCACAGCCACACACAAACCTCCAAAGCAGACAAATGTTGACTAAGATTGTGATGAGATGAATTCCACAGATGAAATCTGGAAATGTATCTGATCTGTCTTCAATCCACATAGAAACGACTTATAGAGCAGTTTCAGCCTTCATCTCCAATATGCTCTTAAAACCAAAACCAAAACCCAACTGCCATGAAGTTGACTTTGATTCAAACACATTTCCTTTGAGTAGATTCCAACTCAGAGCAACCCTGTAGAACAGAGTAGAAGCTAGCCTTGTTGTTTCTGATTGTGTAAATCTTTAATGAATCAGAAAGCACCATGAATCAGAAAGCCTTGTTGTTTGTGTAAATCTTTAATGAATCAGAAAGCCCCGTGATTCTTCTGTAGATTTGTTGATGGACTCGAACTTCTGCCCTTCTGGTTAGCAGCCCAACAGTAACCCACTCTACTACCAGAAGTTCTATTCGAATCATGATGAGCCTATATAGGGTTTCTGAGACTGTTAATCTTTGCCACATCAGTTGCCCTCATTTTTCTCTAACAGATTGATCATGAATTTGAACTGATGATCTAGCAGCTCAACCTCTTGTATATGCACTATATAATTTTATTTTATATGCAATATACAATTTTAATTTGGTACTATATAGATTTATTTTCAATTTCAATGCGGTCTATTTTTATAATTTCTTTTTTTTTCCCTTTGAGAAGTCTCTGTATTTTTAATCATTATATGCATCACTTTCTTTAACACACTTATGAGCCATTTTAAGGATTTCTCTGTTGATTTCAGAATCTGAGTTATCTCAGAGTCTGGCTATATTGACTAATAAAGTCAAAAGCCCTCCTCACTGTCATTTGGTTGATACTGTGACCCTATATAGAATTTGCTATGCTGTACATGTTTATGGGGCCAGATAACTTCATTTTTCTTCCATAGAGCAGCTGTAGAGTTTGAAATGAGGACCCTACAGTTAATAGTTCAATGCTTCCCCAACAGAGTCACCAGGGCTTCTTGTTGACTAAACACACACACACACATACACACTTTTTTTTCATATGGCTCACACTGTTCTAATTCTTCATGTATTTTATTGTTGCTATTACTAGGTCCCCTAGGGTAGATTCTGGCTCACAGCAACCCCATGTACATCAAACATGCCCGGTCCCACACCATCCTCATAATTGTGCCTTGGTTTGAGGTCACTGATGCAGCCACTGTGTCAATGCATCTTGTTACAGGTCTCTCTTTCAATTGTCTGCTTGTTTAGCCAACATGATGTCCTTCTCCTGGGAATAGTCTCTCCTGATAACGTGTTCAAAACACATGATCTGAAGTCTCACTTCCCTTGCCTCTAAGGAGTATTCTAGCTGTATTTCTTCCAAGACAGATTTATTTGTTTTTTTGGCAGTCCATACGAGTTTCACTATTCTTGGCCAGCACCAGAAAACCAATAAGGAAGAACACACTCATCATAAACTGAAAAAACTAAAGAAAAAATTCAAGCCCTGAGTTGCAATACTGAAAGATTCTATGGGGAAAATATTGAATAAAGAAACAAATATCAAAAGAAGATAGTAAAAATAGACAAAGTTACTAAACCATAAAGAAATAGTGCACATTCAACCATCTCAAGAGGCAGCATTTGAGCACGAACGCATGATACTGAAGGAACAAGTTCAAACTGCATGGACAGCATCAATAAGAAGGCTCCAGAAATTGATGGAATACCAATTGAAATGTTCAACAAGCTGATGAAGCATTGGAAACATGCACTTGTTCATGCCAGGAAATTTGGAAGGCAGCTACTTGGCCAACTGACTGGAGGAGATCTATATTTGTATCCATTCTAAAGAAAGGTGACCCTTTCTTTGAATATGAACACTCCAATTATAGAATAATACCATTAATATAACTTATAAGTAACATTTTTTCTGAATATCATCCCCCAATGGTTGCAGGAGTACATTGACAAGTAGCTGCCAGAGATTCAAATATATAACACTGTTTATTAATTTGATGCTGAACCTATTAAAAAATATGCTACAGCCTATATTCTCTATGGAGACCTGGATGATGCTATTTTCTGAAATAATGTTAAATGTTGTTTTGTAGACTGTTAATTTTTGCTGAATCTGGTTGGTCTTATTAGATTGATTGGTTTTTGTAAGGCAGGTTTATTGGTGGTAGGACTGATGGCTGGTGGATTTGTTCTTTGGACTGATGCCTGGTCGTTATTCAAGAACATGAATGTTTTTCCTAAAGGCCTCTCTTGGATCCTAACAGAATGTAAAAGATAGGGTTGCAAGAGGTTGCAAATGTCTCCCTGGATTATATTGTCTCTATTTAGCTGTCAGTCCTTCAGGTATTTGCTCTCTGCTGGTTTTCCTGGTGGTATAGTGGTTAGTGATTGGCTGCAAACCTCAAGATTAGCATTCAAAATCACCAGTCCCTCTGAGGGACAAAGATGGTATATTCATGGAGTTTAACCCGTGCTTGCCCATTTCAGCCCTTGTCTATGGAACATTCATACATTTTTCTGCATCAAACGTCGTGCATAGTACCATCCTCTTAGATACTCTGCCCTGCAAATCAGCAGGAGCCTCAGCAGAAATGAAGGTCACTTTCTGTTTCCGCAACTAAGCGAGTCTGTTATGTTCTCAAAAGTCTCCACTTCTCACACTGAGTTCTCAGATAACTTCTCGGAAAGGAACCACAGTGAGCATCATAGTCCCTTCCTGTTTCCTTTCTCTCAAGAATCACTATCATGTGAAACCTCTTTTCAATTGAGAGAACTATTTTACTAACATAGGTGTCATTATCTCTTTTGCACATTAATATGCTCAAGCCCTGATAGCAGAGTAGTTTACATTTTGGGCATCTAACCACACCAGCTGCTCCTCATGTGAAAATGGGCTCTCTACTCCCATAAAGAGTTACAATCTCAGATAACCAGAGGGTCAGGTACACCTATCCTACAGGGTTGCTATGAATTGGAATCTACTCTATACAGTGAGTGACAGTGATAGAAATAGTAACAACAGCACTACCCCAAATAAATAATAATAGTTTTCAGTGCTTAAGGCTCTGGAAACTTCATCCTCACTTTCCATTTTATCCCCTCAGGTTTTCTCTTATGGCATCTCCCTGCACACACCATCCAGACAGTTTAGTACAGGACCCAATAATATCACACTTATTTTTCTTCAATTTGCTTTTGTGAGTCAATACATATATTCATTTTTCTTTTTAGGAAGGTAATAGACAACTATATCTAGAAGCCAGTCACATGCAAAACCTAGAAATGTTGGTAAACATATAAAAATACCTCTCATAGGAATATGTACAATTTCAATGGAGAACTAACAAAAATGGTAGTGAGGTGGTATGGAAGAATAAGAAGCTAAAATTCAGAATATAAAACAGACTCTTGTTGATGTTATTCATGAGGAAACGTTCATACCTATATTAAGGGTTTGGTTTGTAAATATTCAATGACCACATGCAAATTAGAATTTGAACCAGTACCAAGGTAGAAGATCTGACTCTGGTTCTCTAAGACTAAGCTCATTAGAGGTGGGGGGAAGGTTCACTTTTTATATCCAGCCACCCCACATAACTTAATGGTGTAAAGTAATTCTGATGCTGAAACTAGAAAACGACAGAAATCTAAATAAAATTTTTAAGGAATTGAATTTTAGGAAAACAAACAAAACACCCAAGTGAAAACATCAAATGACTTAAAAATAAGCAATCATAGCAGAATTAATTTTCTCCCTACACTATATGCAAGCATAGGTAAAAGAAGAGCTACTTGATCTGAGTTCTCAGATTAACAAATTGATGTAAAAAATCAACATCATCACCTAAATTATGTAGAAAAGTATTTGTTTATATTAAATACTCACTCATGAAAGAAAACCTCTCAAACATTTCGAAGCAGAAAAAAACTCCTCAAGTAGAAAAATAACCAAACAAATGTCTACAGAAAATTGTGCATATTCGCCTCTTCCCATGTCTCATGCTTGTACTCAAATTCCTAAGCTTGCCTTATTTTACGTGCATCCTCATTAATTTCAGTCCATTCCTTAAAGTTGACAGTGGATTAGATAACAATCTATTCCATTCATTTTCTCATTCTCCGAAACAACATTCTTATACTTTCTCTTTTCTCCTGAATCGTCCAAATACTCCTTTATCATCCTATCCTGTACAACTGACTGAAAGAGAGTCACATTTATGTTCATTTCACCAGTGATCCAAGAAGATGTGGAAATTATTGAGCAGCATTATTAATATTATATATAAGTAAAACTTTGCTGCAGATAATTTTAAAAAATGGTTGTAGCAGGACATCAACAGGGAGCTGCCAGAAATTCAAGCTGAATCCGAAGGGCACAGGGAAAGAGGGGTATCACTGCTGATACCAGACAGATCTTGGCTGAAATCAGACACTATTAGAAAGATGTTTTTTAATGTTTTACTATGTAAGGACATTAACCTTTGTGACTCATAACGAATCATGACTAGCATTGAAAAGAATAGGAATTTCAGAAGTTTTTACTGCACACATGCAGAATCCATACATAAATCAAGAGGCAGTAATTTGAACAAAGGAAGGATATAGGGCTTCATTTAAAATCAACAAAGGTGTGCACCAAAGTTGCATCCTTTTGCCATACTTAGTCAAACTGTATGCTGAGAAAACAATCTGAGAAACTGGACAACATAAAAAGGACTATGGCAGCGGGACTGGAAGAAAACTCTCTGACATGCAGATATGCAGACCACACAACTTCGCTGGCTGAAAGCAAAGAGGACTTGAAGCCCCAACCGATCAAATTTGAAGACCACTGACTCCTGTGTGGATTATGCTTCAGTATAAGGCAAAGATCCTCACAGGTGGGCCAATGAATAACACCATGAAAAACGGAGAAAACATTAAAGTCATGGTTTTCATTTTACTTAATCTCATAATCAATGATGACAGAAACAGTTGTCAGGAAATCAAACAACACATTGAACTGGGCAACTCTGTTGCAAAAGGCTTCTTTAAAGTTTTAAAATAAAAGATGTTACCTGGAAGACCATTGTGTGCTTGACCAAAGCCATGGGATGTCTTGTCTCATATGTCTGTGAAAATGGAAAATTAATAAGGAAGACTGAGGAAAAAATCTTTCCCTTTGAATTATGATGTTGGAAAAGAATATTAAGTATACTGAACAAACAAATCCATCTTGGATGTACAGGCACAAGGTTCTTTAGAAATGAAGATGGTAAAACTTCACCTCACATAATTTGAACATGTCATCTTTGCAGAAAGACATCATGCTCTGTAAAGTAGAGGGTCCTGAAAAACAGCCAGGCCCTTAACAAGGTGGATGAATACGGTGGCTGCACAACGGGCTGGCCCAGACTCAGAAAGGACTGTCGAGGCGGTACAGGACCAGGCCGTGTTGTGATCTGTTATACATTGAGTCATGATGAGTTGGAACCAACTTGAAGATGAAAAGAAGGCCCCACCAAGACAGATTGGCACAGTGGCTTCAACAACGGATTCAAGGATAGCAGCAATTGTGGGGATGGCGCAGGACTGGGCAGTATCTTGTTCTGTTTTGCATAATGTTACTATGGCCCAAAACCCACTCACTGGCCCTTAACAACGACAATAAGAGTTGGAATCAACTTGAAAGCACCTAACAACAATTAAGTTCATTAATTTTCCCACTCTCTTAAACATGTTTTAAAACGTATATCTTTCTTTTCTAATGGAACTTCCAAACACTCCTGTATCATCCTCCTTTGATTATCTACGGGGAAGAGTGAAATAATCAGAAAAATATGCTTCACAAGATCCCAACATATCACGTATAACGTGCCATAGATTTTTGCCAATATATAACCATTTCTACTATATGGCCATACATGCTATGCTGAAAACACTTTAAGGGTCTACAATATTATGACTGAAAATAGAGAGCCTACATGGAAGGTTAGGTTACAGTAGACCAGTAAAAACTGAATGAGTGAACTTAGTTAATAGAGAATAAGACATGATAACTGAAACAATACTGATTAGAAACACTGTTAACATTGAATTTATTCAGTCATTTGGAGAGGAAAAAAAAGGAGATCTTTTATAGCTTTGAACCCTTGAACTCAAGCTTTCTCCTTAGAGTTGCAGGATTGTGGAGTTATTCACTTCTAATAGAAATCAGTTCCATGAAACTGAATATTTTACTTCTAGACCATCCCTATTTTAAATGTCTTATTAAATTCTTTAACAGCTTCTTTATTGAATTGTCAACCTCCTCAGATATCTTAATTTCAATAAAAAGTATAACAGCTCTTAAGAGTTACAAATCGCATTAAGAGATTTATATATTAGTCTCATATTTGTATAATTTTAATCTTTCTTTAATTTTAACAACCATGTCCTCAATTATTAATTTAATGAGAATCAACACAAAGTCTTGTTATACTAATATCTTTCCCTGTTTAAGAATTGGTTAATAGGTAATATACATTAAGAACACAAGTCAAACAAACAAGAAATACAGAACAGCAAAACTGTATTGAGCCAGACCATAGGGGGCCTGAAGGACCTGGGGGAACAGAGGGCAGCAGAATGATGGCCAGGTTCGATGCATTCTGCTTTCTCCACTTCCACTGTCCCCTGAGGCAGATCTCCCAGCAGGTCAGACTGCCGGATCCTGCAGTTCTCTGCCTGCCTGGCAGTACTCTGGATCACCTGCCTGCCTGCCTTTTGCCACCGATTCCAGACCGAGGATTATACAGCTGGGGTAACTCACCGTCCCATGCCAGCTCATGGTGCTGCAGTTCTCCTGTCTCCCACAGTGCAAAGAAGGCATCTATCTGCTTTCTTACTATCGATATTGGAAGTCTCCCAATATTGAGTATACCTACTTATGGATACTCCAACTTACCCTCAGTTTCTCTAGTGATATGAAGTTTAGCCATCACCTACTTTAGGAATAGAGCCCAAATCAGATCATATGTCCACCTTTTGGATTCATCACCACAATAAACTGGAGAAAGTGCCTATCCTATGCAATAAGAAATGCAAGAAATCATATTGGACTATTTTTAGGGCCATATTCATTTTTTATTAAAAGAAAACTACCTATGCCACACACATGAGATGATGAGTGTGTCTTATACACCCTGTGATAGGTATAAGGCACAATACTTTATTATGCATACTTTATTAAATCCTTTAGATAGTCTGGTATAGTGGAAATTCCATTTGGAAAATACATGCTCTTGTTCCCTGCCCCCCCATGTCTAAAATATGTATTAATGAGAGATCATAAACTGAAGGAAAATATTTGTGTTTGGAAACGCTGAAGGGTAGTGTTTGTAAGCACACAGATATAGTTGCTTGTGTTTAAAAAGATTTTGTATCTATCCTATTGCTAAGGATTTGACAATCAACTTTAGAAATATGAAGCTATATCCCTAGCAAAATGACCAATACAGATAATGTTGCTACTGAATATATTACAATCATTATCTGTTCATTCTGGTACCATAGGGTGATTGAAGAGATGACATAAAAGAAAGCCCATGTGGAAACATTCAAGCGAAGCTACACAGACCAGCTTACTCAAAATCTACAAACAAATAGAAGTCAGAGCTGGCCAATCGTATGTTTGTGAGAACAGTACTGTGCTCAACTGGGTTTTCATTATATATGCTCTTATTCTATAGAGATACCCCCCCAAATAGAGAGATACCCTATACACACCCGATCCTTTGAGTTTTAAATCCAATCTCATAATATTGCAGTTTTGATTAGTGTATTTATTCCATGACATGTAACACCATTAATTATATTGGCTGTAAATTTATCGATTTAATTTTGTGTTTTCTTTGATTCCACCTGTTCTTTCTCCTTCCCCCCACTTTATGCATGTTGTTGAGGTTGCTTGCTCACCCCCACCCCCTTTAGTTTCTGCCCCTCAGACATGCTTTCTCACTATTTCAGTGGTTATCTTTGTTGTCGTTGACTGCCATCTTCTTGATCCAATCTGCGGCTGCCCATGTGAGGAGCAGCAGTGTACCTCGTGGGTTTACAGGACTATGACCTTTCTGAAGCCGGTCACCAGTCCTCTCTCCAGAGTCCCCTCTGGGTGTGGCTAAAAGTCTGAACCACCTACCATTCAGTGAGGAGTCCAGTGCTTAACCATTTTCAATACCCAAAGTTACCCAAAATATGAGCATAATTAAGCAAACTCTTAATCATTCCCCAACCAACAGTAATTATTTTAAAACATCTTATCTTTGCTTGTGCCTTCCAGACTTCCCTTTGATATGTGTGATGCTTTCCAGCTCCCAATTCACGATGCCTCTGACTATGGAGAGTTGGGTCACTTACCTGAGGTGATTCTGATTTAATATGAAGGCTTTCCTGTGATACAGTGCATTGATTAGGTCTGGTCTCAGGCATGTGTTTGACTTCACCAGACTTCTGAATTGAAACCGTAGTTCCTGGATTGCTCAGTCTTTTTAGTATACTACGTGAACTTTGGTTTTCTCCTTCTCCACCTGCTTGTTTGCAGCTTTGTCTGCTGTCATTTTGTTTTGATATGTCCTGACGATGAGCTTGATGATGTTGCTGCTGAAAAGTACACACTATTCATGAAATCCTTTTAGTCCTTTGGGACCAGAGTCCAAAAACCCACTGCCATGAAGATCATTCCAACTCACAGTGGACCTACAGGGCAGAGTAGTATTGCCATTTTGGGTTTCAGAGCCTGTCAATCTTTTCATGAGCAGCCAGCCTCTTCTTTCTCCTGCAGAGCTTCTGGTTGATCCAGTCTGCTGACTTTGTGCTCAGCAGCCCGACTGGTAACCCACTTTCCCATCAGAACACCATTGAATAAGAGGGAGGGACTTATTTCAAATAATGATGGTGTCCCCCACTGAAATTTCAGCTCCAAGAAAGAGGTACATCATCTACATATTTGATAAAATAAAGAAAGAAAAAGTCCATCCTGAACTTTATAATACTAATGTAATTCAAGACTTCCTCATGTATACTTCTATTTCTATCATGTGGGCCTATATACTCGGACTCATTCTTTTTTTTTTTTT
>NW_022103906.1:50689532-50719051 GCF_000313985.2 Echinops telfairi | reverse complement strand
GGTTCATCTGTCCTAGATTCCCTGCGTTTCCAATTCCCATCTGTACCCCTGTGCATCATCGGGTCTAACCACTCGGACTCATTCTTAGCAATCTACATTAAATCTCAGCTCTCTGGGAGGCCTTACTTAGCCAGGGCTAGCCAGAAGAACCTCGCCTTCTCTCCTGGCCTTCGGGGAGGGTGGGAGGGGAGCTCCTGCAGGGCTTCCACCACAAGTCATCAACAGTTGCTTTATAACTCATTGTCTATTCACAGCAGCTAGGGAAAGACGCAGCACAAAACATCTAATATTCTTCCATCATTACTTATTTCTTACACTGTAACATGGTTACGATGAAAATAAAGTCACCCTTTTTTCTATTATTTTTACCTCATGGTATAATGTACAGTGACCTATCCTAAGGATTAAGAAACTTGTAATACTGTGGAAAACATGAGAAGAATGAACCATGGAACATCAGCAAAAAATGTAAATATGAATAAAACTCCCATGTTCGTTTATTTAAGTAGGAAGATTTGTTTTAATCTTCTTTGAATACTCAGCAGTACTGGATTTAAAATACTTCATGGTTTGACCATAAGCATGTTATTTTGGAGTTTGTGCCCATCTTCTTGAGGAAGACAAGACGTTTAACCCTATTTGGGGCAATTCTTCAGTCGTCGTCATGTCATGAAGTCCCTGTACAGCCTGCAGTGTGTGTGATCCCTTTCTAACTGAAACAATAGATTATAGTTTGACGAAACAACATTTTTTCCCAATCAGATTTTAGTTCATTTTAAAAGAAAATTACTTTTATACTCTCTTTACAAGAAACTTACAATGTTTAAGGTTAAACAACATAACCTAATAGAAAATATGTCAGTTGGAACACTACATTGTAACTGAAAATTTCATACAGGTTTTCAAAATATGACACAAATTGATTCATCTATCCTCCGAAAATCTACTTTCAATGTTTGAAAAGTAATGTTTGTTGTTGATAGTTTTTAGTGTGGTTTATTTGCTTTTATCAGTAAGATATTTACAAAAAGAATGGATATACCTGGTTAAATTACATAGGAACATGTAATGCAAATATAATGCAAGGCACTTTTACTTGCTTAAGAAATGAATACTACATAGGAATAGTTGTACTAAAGTAAAACAACTTAAATGATAAATCATAAAACTGACCAATATTGAATTTAAATAGGCTCTTAATAAAGATCAACTAGTCATGTTTCCTGAAACTGCTAAAGGGTAATTTAACTCTTTTATTCTTAGGAGAAAATAACATCAATTTCTTAAATAAAAAAATCAAGAATTTGCCACAATTCTTTTTATTTACTTCAGTAATAGAAGTATTACATTGCTATTTATATTTTTAAAGTTCTTGATCAAAAGTGTCACACCTTTGGAACTATAAATGCACATTTCTAACATTGGTAGTAAGTAATTCTTTGTGCCACAACAAAACCAAATAAAGAGCGCATTGATGGGTTGTTTCTTAACATTTAGAATTATGTAGTATATCAAGCAGGTAGGAAAGAATCAAGAATTTCATAATGACCTTTTATGTACCCACAGTTAAAATTTCCCCCATTTATTTAAATAATTAATAGACATTTTGGGAGTAAAATTGAACAGCTTTTATATCTAGGACATAACATTTTCATGAATGGTTTTTTCAGGTTTGAGACTACATAACTAATATGCAATATCCACATTAAAGCATAAATGAAGCTGTGGTTTGCAGAGCCTAATAATACAACTTTTGGTCTTCTCTCCCTTCAAAAATGTAGCTCCTCTTTGTTTGGGCTAATCGTTTCTATTCACTTTATATGCATGTGTATTTAATTAGCAGGCCTGAATTGATTAAGGGCACCAACCGGAATGGCCTTGTGTTTCTCCAGCTACAGTTTCAACTATGCTGCATCAAATTCTCTTTTTCCCCCAAACTTTAAACTGCATTTATTTAATATGTGTGGATTATTCAGGTTTCCTTTTCTTCTTGAGACAATGTTAGTAAATGCATCTTTGTAAGGTAAGAAAAAGCTGGTTTAAGTGTTTTCTCTGAGTTTAACGCAATTCATCCTTTTCTTAATTGCAGTAAATGAGTTAATACAGGGGTAAACAAAAAAGTTGCTCTTGGGGTTCTAGGTCATACATGCGCAGGTTTATTCTGAACCAAACATGATTAAACATGTTTCTGTGATCAGTGGGTTCTGATGTGAGCAAATCATCAGAGCAGCTGGAATACGTGGAGAGAATGTGGCATCAGTGATGGAGGAACAGTTATTGACCTGCAACATTTAGATGATACCACCTTGCTTGTTGAAAGTGTGCAGGACTTTAAGTCCTTGCTGATGAATACCCAAGATTGCAGCCTTCAGTACAGAGTACAACCCAATGTAAAGAGGACAGCTTTAGAATGTGGAAAAACAGGGAGATTACTTTGAGGACCATGGTACACCTGACTCAAGCCACGTATTTCCAATTGCCTCATATGTATGTGAAAGATAGACGTTGAATACGGAAGGCCAAAGAAGAATTGATGTGTTTGGATTGTGGTGCTGGAGAAGAATAATGGAAATATCATGGACTGGCAGAAGGGCAAAAAAACATGTTTTGGAAGAAATATGGCCAGTGTGCTCCTGAGAGGCAACACTGGTGAAACTTTGTCTTATGTACTTAGAGCATGTTGTCAGGCGAGACCAGTCTCTGTGTTTGGTAAAAGGGAGGCCCCTGGAAACGAGGAAGACCGTCAACAAGATGAACTGAGACAACGGCTGCAACAATGTGCTCCAGAGTCCACACAATTGTAGAATGGCAGAGTCGGAATGACTGCACGGAACCTAACAACACAGGGCGCTGGCCCATTTCCTTGGAATATATCCGACTCTACAGAGGAGGGGGCCTTCAGAACGTTTGTGGGGAAATTTCCATTTTTTTAAATGCCAATTTCGATGATATTTCCAAAGTTCTTCCCTATTTTATGTATCTACACTTCCCCAGTATTGCTCTTCTAGAGAGCTGAGCCTAAGACAAGAAGATTTTCAAGGAGGTAGAAGATAATACAATTGTGAGCTACAGAGTCACTTAAAGCTCACACATACATTATTATTACATGTATTAATGAACATAAATCTTAAAATAGTATGAAAACCAACAGAATAGTAGCATTAAAATATAGAATTGCATATAAATTGTGTAAATGTATGTATATATTAACAATACATGAAATCTCTATCACATTTGCTATATAAAATTATATGTACTCAGTATTCATTCTCCAAATAGAATTAAAATGAACATTTTAGTAATTATGGACATGTCACATCACACATTCATTATAATAAATTATTTCTCATTTAGAATATTAACATCAAGGAAATGACTTTATACACTTATACATAATATGTAAAACAATGAACACTACTTGAGATTTATTAGAAGTATAATTTTAATTACATTAGAAAAAATAAATGTTCAATATTTTATAATAATTAAAATATTGAAATAAGTCTCTTTCTTATAGAGAAGTTCATGATGAAATGTTGAACACATAAGTTTTAAATATATACTTACAAAATAGCATTGGGGTTTAGGGGATACTTCTTATCTCCTCGGGGTACAGTGGAGAGAAGGACTCACCACCAGATCTGTCCAACAGAGGTCAGATAATTTCCAAAATGCCTTTGAATTCCAACATACTTTATTCTAATACATTGACACAATCCATCCCTACCACAGCACTTCTCTGCTGGGTTGATAAATGGGATCTATTAGGAAATCTAACAGCTTTCAAAATATTAAATATCGGTTTCTTTGGTCCTTAGCACCACTTCTCAACCATGCTGGCAGGCAGGATCTGTGCCTCTCCGTCATAAGGTCTCATGGCATCTGCCATCTGCAGTCAGGAGTAACAGAGTTCCTTCAGGGCTGACAAATCCCCTAAAGGCACCCTGCTCTTTTAACCCACCACCTGGTGGAGGAAGCTAACCTTTGTCCATTATGTGGCTATGAAATGGGAAGCCCTCAGCTCTGTCTCATAGTCTCTATGCGGTGGCCTCTGGTGCCTTTATTATCTCCACCACTTTAGACAGGCAAGGGTTTCTAATGTGCTCTGTTAGTGACTCTTGTTTCTTGGTGATCATGGTATTACATGTCCCTGATTCTGAGATGCTTCATTTTTAAACTTAGTAGAATGGCAAAAATCACCAATCGCCAGGTTAGAGTCCTCTACACCTTATTTACATGATCTCACCCAGTCAATGGGGAGAATTATAAAAATTTGGATAGAAGAGCCAGAGCAAGTAATTTCACTTCACCATGTATGTCTCTATTTTGAAATGTTTGGTTTCACCAAAGTGCTAGTAGTATATATCTGTGGGCCAAGGACTATGGATATTTCATAATTTTGTTTTGATATCTTGCTAAATTTTCTAGATTTCCTATAATTATATATTTTTTATAATAAAGTCAGTGACTCATAAAAAGCGGCTGTGTTGGAGTATTTTTCAATTTTTTTGACAATTGAGAATATATCCTCACTTTGTGTATTTTCTAGAAATAATGTTATGGCTGCCTCAGACTTATTTATCAAATACTCCAGGTATAATAATACATTGAATTAATAGTCTCATGGAGGGTAATTTATATTTTATTTATGATAACTTTAAATTTGTATGCTACATCTCATGAAAGAATTGAAAAACACATGAAACTAAAATGTATTACTTCCTTATAGTCCTATATTTTAGCTTTCTGTTTTAGTTCCTATGATTTTCTTTTTCTCTTTGAATTTTATATATAATGTAATTCCATGCATATGTCTCATAACTCAAAAATTTATTTACAGTCAAAATACATGCTAATTCATTAGAGAAAAGTGCACATTCCTTTAAAGGACCTTCTTTTAAATCAGCTGGTGAGATACAGAGGCCAACCGTAATCAGCCTAGGGAGCAGTAATACTGTCCCCAATGGGGTCACTGTGAGTCCGAGTACATTCAATGGTAGATTAGGCATAGGAACACTGTAAAGAACTTATATTTTATATATATTAAATTTTAAAGATTTGAATATTTGTATCATAATATGTATTATATTGGCTTGAGTTTAATAGATTTAGATTTTTATACTTTTGAAACCACACCTTATCTAATTCATTTCTCACAGTCACTGCCTCCTTAAGACTATTCTTTAGCTAATTATATTATTTTATTACAACAGTAATGAAAGAGATTGTGATGAGAAACTAAAAAGATCTCTCTCTCTCTCTCACACACACACACACACACACACACATCTTTATCTATACCTCACACCACGAATACCTAGTTCTTAAAAATGCATGATTTGGAGGAAGACATTATGTTTGGGAAAGTGGAGATGTACTGACACGGAGGCTGCAACAATAGGCTCACGGATAGGAACAACCGTGAGGGTGGTGCACAGGGCCGCTATGGGTCAGAACCGATTCAATAGCACCTAACCACCACCACCACAACAACATACTATAGTGAGATTGGCCATTGTTAGTAAGATTATTTGTGGAACAATGGGTAGTCATGATGTGGCACTAGTTATCTAGGAGTTATCTCAGGTATTGGCATTAAAGAGGTGGTGAAACCCATGTGAAATTATTCTATACAGGTTGGTAGTAAGTAAACCCACGCAAGCCTGTGCTTGCCTTGCTTTCTGGGTCTTCTGCCCCTGGTTGGCCCCCAGATTACGAGGTCAGCTAGGTTACAGCATAAAATACTCTTTGGGATTTTCTTGGCTTTAACCTTTCCAGAAGCAGTTTTCCAGACCTTTCTCCTCACAGAGCTGCTTGAGAGGTTCAACTTACCAACCTTTGTTTCAGCAGCCAATTGCAAATTGTTTCAGTCCATCTAAGTTGTGATGCTATTACTACTTTTATAAACTAAGACACGGACTTAAGAAAGTTAAATAAGTTATCCAATTTATAGAGTCAGGATTTGTGCCAAGTCCAAAATGGTTGTTTTTTTAGACCCTAAGTTCCCAAATATATTTGGCCCACCACCTCCTTTGCAGGAAACAACTCAGTGCCCCTCTGGCAATTGAAAACGCTTGTACTGTACTTTATAATTCAGCATAAGGCATTGCTATCTACTTTCATAGTCCTTCCTGCTTTGCTCCAGTGACACACTGGGGCTAGTATCTCCCACTTCGGGAAACATGGCTGTAGAGCAATGGTTGCAAGAAAGAGGGAATTAAAAGACCAATTCTACCTACTTTACTTATGGCCCCATCTCAGAAACTTCAGGTCCCACTTTATATTCTATTCCATTAGCCTTAGTTGGTGATATGGTCGCATTGAATATTAACAGGATTGGAAAATGCAGTCTTTATTCAGGAAGGCCCTGGTCACCTAAATTTTCTAATAATACTGTCTTCAATCAGTCCTCATGGTGACCCCATGCAAAACAGGATTGGACAATTGCAATCATGGGATTCTCATTGTATGATGTTTAGAAGTAGATCATCTGACATTTCTTTCTAGGCTGTCTAAGTTTGGAAGCTCTGATGAAATCTATTCAGCATCGTAACAACATGAAAACCTCCACTCCTTGACAGATAGTAAGATGTATTGGCAAGGAAAATGAGAATTCTACCATTCAAACTATAAAATGAAAGGAAAGTAAATATTATTGGAAAACTCTGCCAATCAAGTTTTTCCAATCTTTATTCTCATTTATTTGAGTGCCTTTCTTGAATTCAGCAATGGAGTCTCTCATTAGAAAGACAGGTGAATTAAAGGTAATACAGGAACCGATAGGAATGATAGTCTGACATAGATTAACTAGTATGCATCCAAACAATAATAAGCATATCCTCTCAGTTATTGAAAAATGAACTTTATACCTATGAAAAAATAAAACATTGAATTTATTTTCTATCTTGTGTTAAAGAAGTTGATTTTTTCATGAACAGATTTTACATTACAGCATTTGAAGCAATAGAGTGTAGGCCAGATGGAGGAAAAACAATAGCTTCACATTTTAATATTTTCGTTGAATAAAGGTTTATTTAACTTTAAAGCATTGCTTTTGCTTACCCACATATTACAACAAATTTTACAATTCTTACTTTTTATATTACTAAATAACTATTTTTTCAGTGAATTAAACATTGTAAGAATTTTTTTTCATATACAAAAGCATACTTCTATACTGTCATTGTTAATGGATTTAAACATTTAAAGACAATCTAAAGCTAAATCTAAAGCTTCCTACTTCCCTAAAGAGTTACAGAGAAAAAAAAAAAAAAGAGTTACAGAGAAAAGGCATATGCCCAAAGATTAAGAGGGAGCCTGTCTCCCTAAAGCAGTGGTTCTGAACCTTCCTAAGGCCACGACCCTTTAATACAGTTCCTCATGTTGTGGTGACCCCAACCATAAAATTATTTTCATTGCTACTTCATAACTGTAATTTTGCTACTGTTATGAATAGTAATGTAAATATCTGATATGCAGGATGTATTTTCATTGTTACAAATTGAACATAATTAAAGTATAGTGATTCATCATAAAAACAATATGTAATTATATATTGTGAAATATTTATTTCTAATTACAAATAAATGAAATATTGTCTTGAAGCATGGTGTCACATGGGTAACCATCTTCATGCCGGGTACTTATATGTGGACATATCTGTATGTGGGCAGACCCGCCTGGAGACAGATAGAGGAGTAGTGGCTTGATTCCTAAGACCATCAGAACTATGTGCTTTCTGATGGTCTTAGGTGACCCCTGTGAAAGGGTCGTTCGACCGCCAAAGGGGTCGTGACCCACAGGTTGAGAACCGCTGCTCTAAAAGGAACTGTAAGACTTGGCTTTCTCTACAGATAGAATGAGAAATAAATGCAAGGGAATGATGGTATCTTTAGGTTTCCAAAGGACTCTGAATGCTATGCTGTGAATAGACCACAGAGCTCAAATACATATGTAGAAGCTTCCATGAGAGTAGACAGCAATCCTAGAGGATCATGATATCACAGATTATGATGTTAATAAAGGAGGTTAAGGACAGTTGCCTGACTCTGGATATATTTAGTATGTAGTTGGAAAACTGGATTGCTAGACGGATTGCATGAGTTGTGGGAAAGAACAGAGACATTGAAGATGTCTCCAAGGTTTATGGTCTAAGCAACAGAGAGATATTATATCATGAACTAAAAAGAAATGTCTGTCAGGGAAGCACCTTGAGATATCAGGGATTCAATTGGGGGCATGTTAGGGCTACAATGGCTATTAAGATCCCAAAGTGGAAGTAAAGAAATTGAGGAAAAAGAGCCTACATTTTAGACAAGACTTGCAGAATGAACATGGAAATCTGAGAATTCTCAGCATGCAGATATGTTTGAAAGAGATCATGATGGGAGAAAGTATATGTAAATAGAGATGTGATTGGTAGGTGCCATTGGATCAGTTATGGCTCACAGTTGTTCTCTGTACAACACTGCTTTGTCCTGTACCATCCTCACGTCATTGATATATTTGAGCATATTGTTGCACACACTGTGTCAACCTCATTACTGCTCTTATTCATTTTTGATGAATCGAGCATGCCCCAAGTGTGTGAGAAGTCTTACAATATGTGATAGTTAGGTTTTATGTCAATTTGGATGGGCCAAGATTCTCCCACGATGTGATATAACATAGTGTAGTCAAATCCATGATGGACTCTTCTGTGACCAGCCAAGAAACTGTGGGAAGAATACCTACTCCTTAATTTGGTCACAGCCTTGATTCAGTGGAGTGTGGTTTACTCAGCATAGATTGGCACTGTGGAGAAACTAGCTGACTTCTGCAGGGTCTGGATCCTGCATCTGGTTCATCAACTTCCTGTCATATTGCTTGCCTCTCCCAGAAATCATCAGCAGAGTGCCAACCTTGGATTAATGTGGCTGGCTTTAAATTCATTCATCTCTGCATCCATCAGCTTGTGGTTTTTCTTCCTGCTTTATCTTCCTACTTCTTGGTTTGTCAGCTCCTGTAGGTACAAGTGTTGGAGAAGCCTCTAGCTTGCCCTCTGAACTGGATTTGAACTGGACTAGACTTACTGAGTTCTACAACTTTATGAACCATTTCTTGATACAGATCTCTTTCTATATACATAGACAGGCAAGCATTACTCATTTTGAGCCTCCAGAGAACCCAGCCTAACACTCGATCCCTGCTTCTGAGGACCAATCAGCCTACACTACCAGAACAGATTTGTTCCTTTTTAGGCGATCAATGCTATATTCAATATTCCTCATGAACAATATCATTCTAAGGATTCAATTGTTCTTCACTCTTCCATATCCATTGCCAGATTTAGCATGTATGTGTGGCTAGGCTATTGAAAATACACTTCAGCCAGGCATATCTTAGTCCTTAAAGTGACACCATTGCTTTTTAACACTTTAAAGAGATCTTTGCAGCAGATTTGCCCAATGTGATATGCCATTCAATTTCTTCACACTTGCTTCCCTGGAGAAAGTATCAAAGAGGGGCAAGAGTTGGGCCCTGAACCCATCTTAGGTTAAGAAGTTGAGAAAGGGACAGTTCACTAGAGGATCCAAAGAAGGAGCTATCAGAAGGATAAGAGGCAAGTTACTAAACTGTGATAGCTCAGATGCTGTGCTTTGAACTAAGATCCATCTGATATCAGAAATGATATTCCTTGTTCCGTGTCTTCCTCTGAATTCAGATGGAACCTCTGGCAGCTCAATGTCAATGTCCTGCTGCAACCCCTGTTGAATGATCTTCCAAAATTTATTTGCATGTGGTAAGAATTATATTGTTCTATAATTTTTCCATTGTGTTGGGTCATCTTTCATTGGAATAGGTACATATATGAATCTCTTCCAGTCAATTAGCTATGCAGCTGTCTTGCAAATTTCTTGACATAGTCAAGTGAGTACTCCCCATTCTTTAACAGCTTATTTAAATATTTCAAGTAGCATTTCTTCAATTCCTGACCAATGACATTACTGCACCTTGGACTTCTTCCTTCAGTACCATTGGTTCTTGATAATATGCTACCTCTTGAAATGGTGGAATGTCAATGAGTTTGGGGGGATTTTTTTGTACAGTGACTGTGTATTCTTTCTATATTCTTTTGATGCTTCCTATACTATTCAATAATTTTCCCCCAGAGTCTTTCATATTGAAACTTAAGATATTAATTTTCTCCCTCAGTGTTTTCAGTTTAAGATACACTGATCATGTGCTTTCTATTTTTTTAAACTCTAGGTCTTTGTACATTTCATTTTAATATCTCATTTGTCTTCTTGAGCTGTCCTTTGAAATTTTCTGTTCAGCTCTTAACTTCATCATTTCTTTTCTTTACTTTTGTTACCCCGTAAGTGCATGTTTCAGATGTCTTCTGACATCCACTTTGATCTTTTTTCTTTCCTGTTTTTTTCATGACCTTTTGATTTTTTTCGTGAGTGTTGTTCTTGAGGTCACCCCACGGCTCATGAGGTCTTCTGTCATTATTGTTTGATGTGTCAAATCTGTTTTTGAGATATTCTTGATGTTCATGTAGGGTTTACTCAAGGTTGTATTATAGATCTCACCTATTTTTCTATATTTATATCTACACATCTATATCTAATTAATTTTTATTTTCTTGTTCTATTTACCTCTTCTTTCAGGGATCGATTTACTCAACTGTACTTATACCCTTTTAGTCCTCAGCTTTCGTGTCAGAGGGGCACCCCTGCTATAAGACCCCATTGCTCTTCCTGTAGTCAAGGCTGGAGCAGTCTAATGCTCCACCCCCCACCCATTATACTTTGAATTTTCAGTGTAGCCCCCTTGTGAATATCCTCAACCAGTTCAGATGCAGTGCCAAGCACTGCCTCCAGAATCAGATGCTTGTTACCAAGATTTCTCAGAGACATTTGTCTTTTACTCCCATTGCTGCCCTGTTGAACTCCCCTCTTGGCTTGCCCCCATGTGGGCTGGTCATGCCAGCCACTCTCCCAGAACTGTATCTTCAGTGTTATCCTTTGTAGCACTGTCATCTAAGTAGGGGACATCATATTTTGATCTGGGGCCAGACCTGCAGTCCAAGCAGGAACGTCACCCTCAAGACTTGCCACACCAGAATGAGAACTCTTCTCTCTCTCTCTCTCTTTTTCCTGTGGAGACATAAATAATACCCTCCCCATGGGTGGATCAGTGCCCTGTTCTCCCATTGCCATCTTTTTGTCCTCCCCACCCCTCTGTGAGAATGGGAGATAGGACGGGGAGAGATGTCTTTCTGCACCATTGCTATCTGCCTCTTAAATTTTGTTTTCCTTTTCTTTATTGATGATGTTTGCATCATTATATTCAGTCTGGCTCTTGTCAGAGTATCTGGACATCAACCCAGGAGCATGCAAGTACATTTTCCCCTATGCCTGTTCTGCTGTTTGAACTTACCTCAGTGGACTCATCTCGTTACTTCTCCTTTTGTGCTTAGTTGACTTTGCTCAGCATAAAACCCTCCAAATAGGAATGCGTGTTGAATATTGTCGAATGCTTCTTCTGCATTGAATGATATCATCATGTGGTCCTTGTCCTTTTTCTTCTCAACGTGGTAGATGATTTGATGGATTTTCTAATGTTGAACCAACCCTGCCTCCCTTGTATGAATCCCACTTGGTCATGATGGATTATATTTTTATATTCTTCTGTATTCTATTGGCCAATATTTTGTTAAGAAATTTTGCGTCTATGTTCATTTGCCTCCAAGTATTTGCCCTTTTTTAAAAAACTTTGTTTTTGTTGACTTTCAGCTTGTAAGAGAAAGAAGTCTGAGTGACTTCTATATGTTTGAATTTTCTCAAATTTGACTCGTGTCCCAGGATGTGGCCTATTTTAGAATATGTGCCGTGTGACCTTGAAAAGAAAGAATTTTTTTTTGCAGTTGGGTGGAGAACTCTGAATATGTCTATCAGCTCAACTTGACTAATTGTAGAGTTTAATTCTGTAGCATCCATGTTGAGCTTCTTTCCTGCTGATATATCCTTCTTGGAGAGTGGTGTGTTGAAGTCTCCTACTATGACTGTCGATCTCGTGATTTTTTTTTTTTTTTGCTTCTGTCTTTGGAGGACATGACTGATGAGTTTTTCATTGGGCACATATATATTTATTATGCTCACTGACTCTTGGTCCACTGATGCCTTACGCATTATATAATGCCCAGACTAATCTCTTGTTATGCTCTGTACCTTGAAATTGATTTTGTCAGAGACCAGATTTGTGAATTCTGCTTTTTTTAGGTTGCCTTTCGCCTAGCATACATTCTGCCAATCTTTGATTCTCAACTGTTTTTGTCTGTGAGTTTGAGATGTGTTTCTGCAGACAAGAGATAGCTAGATTTTGTTTCCCAATCCAGTCTGCCAGCCTTTGTCTTTTAATGGGGGAATTCAAACCATTGACATTCAGGGTTATTACATTCATCAGTGAATTCTTTGCTGTCATCTTGTACCTTTTGTGATAGGCCTTTTCCTCCCTCCCTAGTTAGCAGTGTGTTATTTATATATGTGTAGCAGAATTTATTCTTGCCTTCTTTCACCATTGGGTCAAATAGGTCTTGAGCATTACTTTCACTGCTCTGACTTTTGGATCAAGTTACACTATGTGGTGGTCTCATGGTTGTGCTCTGTGCATGTTGGTCTTCTGACCAAAGTGGGTTGGAAAGTAATATTTTTAGTGCTGGGCTTTTTTTTGTTTTTGTTTTTTACATATTCTCTAAATTTTTCCTGATCTGGGAAAACCCTTACATCTCCATCTATTTGGATGGACAATCTGGCAGGAGATAGTATTCTTGAGTTAGCATTATTTTCCTTCAACTTTTGGAAGATGCTATTTCATTCTCTCATCTTCCTCTTGGTTTCTGCTGACAAGTCTGAGCATATTCTTATTACCTTTATATGTTATTGTCTTTTTTTCTCTAGATGCTCTTATGATTTTCTCCTTTTCCTCAAGTTTGGATAGCTTAACTACTATGTGCTTGGTAAATTATTCTTGAGGTTCGGTTTAATTGGTGTCCTCTCTGCTTCCTGGATAATGGTCTGACTATCCTTCATTAATATGGGGAAGTTTTCTTCCAGGAATTCCCTCAGTATCTTTGTTGTTGTTTTTTTCATTATGGCTTGCATGGAAACCCAATTATTCTAATATTGTTTCTCTTCATAGCGTCACTCATTGTTCTTAGGTTTACTTCAGCTTTTTTGATTGTCTTGTTTGTTTCTCTTTCATGTTTGTTGAATTCTGCTTGGTTATCTTCAAGGTTACTGATATGATTCTTCGCCTCGTCCAGTCTGGTGGTAAGGTCTTTTACTGTTTGTTCTGCTTCTACTGAGTTTTCCCTTAACTCTTATATTTCCCTTCCATAGGCGCACTCTATCCTCTCCATTTTTTTCAACTTTTTTCTGTATTGATTCCCTCATATCTACATGAATCTAAGCAACATATTGAAGATTTCTTTCTGTTGTGATGCAAAGCCTGCCTCTTCTAGGCATGGCGCAAGGTTGATATCCTCCTCTGATGTTGTGTTCTGTTTCTCTTACTTTCTTGTAGTGGTTGTTGATGTAAGTTGTCTGCACAGTGATTTGGTGGAGCTCAGCACCATTTTCCTTGGAGTCCAGGAATCCTGTTAATGCTTTCTCAGAGGCTAGCAGGGATGATTCTAAGGACTACCTGGAGCCAGCTCTCCTGCAGGATTGTGTTGTGCCTCTATCTCACTGGTGTTTTGCTCTCTCCCTAGACAGTTCAGGTGGCCCTGCCAGGCAGTATGGGTGGTGTAGTCTTGAGCAGCAGGCATTGCTTAGGGCAGGCTGTTTGCACAGGTAGCATGAGTCAAGGGTTCTGGAGTGTGTATGGCATAGGGTGTAGGTAAGAGGAACCCACATGCCACTGAGGTGCGGGTCTCTGGCAGCAAAGGCGACTGGTGGGGCTGGAGCCATTAGCTGCAAAGTGGTGGCGGTGAGTAGGGCTGTGGGCCTTGAAATGGTGGTGGTGGGCAAGGGATGGGGCTGTGAACTGCAAGGTGGCTGCAGCAGCTGGGGTGGGACTGTGAGCCTAGAAGAGGCAGCAGTGGTGGGGGCTGGGCAGCTGCATCTGGGGGACGGGGCTGTGGACAGCATGGGTCTGGGTGAGTGATACAGGTGGATGTGGCCTAGGGACCAGAACACACGCTGCTGCAGCTCAGGTTAACAAGTGGGGGTGAGGGTGGGCCTTCCACACCACAGGGAAGGTCTGCCTATGTGCTGGGACAGATCCCTGGGGTGCTATACAGCCACACTGCTCTCTCCAGACCCCCAAATCAGTCTCCCTATTCCCAAATCTGATAACAACACAATATCCAGTGGAACTCCAATGTAATTAACTCAACCTCAGAGCCATCTTCCTGCTCCTTTTGTTTTTAAGATCAGAAAATATTACGCTGATTAACTGATAGGATCAATTCAGTAAATATGTGAATATTGTAAACTATATACAATAAACCATGACCTTCAAACTGATTCTGACTCCAATCAACACAGTAAATGATTTCCAAGGTGGAAATCTTTATGGGAGCAGATAGACTTCATCCTTCTCCTCTGGAGCAGCCAGTAGGTTTGAACTTTTGACCTTAGGGTTCTCAGTCCAGTGCTTAACTGACAGTCCCATCAGGGTCCCTTATAGACAATAGAGAGAATAAATCCTAGAACATGAAGTAAGCAATTTGAAATACCCTTTGATGTCCAACAATGAAGTAATTTTTAACAGAAACAAATAGTTAATTCCTAGAAACAGAATGACAGAGCTTGTACCAGTGGTTCTCAACCTTCCTAATGCCGTGACCCTTTCATACAGTTCCTCATGTTGTGGTGACCCCCAACCATTAAATTATTTTTCTTGCTACTGCATAACTATAATTTTGCTACAGTTATGAATTGGTCGACCCTGTGAAAGGTTCATTAGACCAACAAAGGGGTTGTGACCCACAGGTTGAGAATCACTGGCTTATATGAACATATACAAATGCTGGTAGGTGGTGGCGGTATTTTGTAGAATTTGTCTTTCTAACAATAAGGCAGAAACTAAAATTTTTAACTTATAAGGAAGATGAGGAAATAGATGATCTTGGCTTCAGGAATTTTTTTCCTGTGACTATGGATTTGATTAAAATGTGCAGTTGACCCTAGGAGACTAAGTAGACGTAAGCAAGTGCTTAGACCCAGTGCTCAGGGTTCACACTTACATACAGAGGAAGGGACCCTGAGTGACGTCTTGCAAACTATTTCCTAGCAATTTTCACAGAATTTCAGAAATGTTCTTAAATAACACCTTTTCCATAATTTTTTTATACACTAAACAATTATAGATGGACTTTACTCAGCTTTTAAAATTCACTTTGTGTAAACTTTGAAATTGAATTTGGCATATCAAATAATTCACAACATGTTTAAAATAAATCTTTTTTCATTAGTTTAATGAGTTCCACTACTTATCTAATTCTGGGTAATGACATATTTAATTTCTTGGGCAGAGATGTTGCCTATTACTGAGTGACTAATTTCTGCAGTGGTGGAGATGAGGATTCTGCACAGAATTAAACTGAAATTCTGCTGTTAAATGTATTTTAGAAACTGAATGTGGAGGGAAGACATTTTTTCCTGAATTTTTATTTAGTTGCTAAAATTATTTAATTATTTAGTAATATAATTATTATAAAAATGCTAATCTGAGCAAATATTTTAAAGCTATATTTCCTATATGAAATAATTTCTTAATACTTTTATTTCCATAGTTAGCCTCTTCACTAATTTTAGAGATGTTAAATATGAATAATAACAAAATTATTTAATGTAAAATGAATTGGTAAGAAATTGCATTACCACTGTGTTACCTTCTCTCATTGTTGTGTATGTAAATCACTGCCTTAGTGAATATGCACAAAATTATGTTTGAGAAATATCCAGTTCATTTCTGTATTTAGTATGAACTATTAACCTAAGTAATCTGGTATGTACTCTTGTAATTTTTCATCGGTGAATTTGGATATAAGTATCCACACAAAACATAATCCTTTAAAATATAAGTCAAATAAATTATATTTTGTATTATTATGCTGCTCACTTTCTTATCAATGTTTGTAAGTCCAGCTCATCCTTCTTAACTGTTGTACATCTTTTATTTATATGAAGGCACATTAATACACTGAACCAAATCACACCGATGAACTCACTGATTTTCCTTTTTTTTTCCACTGAGGCATACAATATTGTAATAGTCTACATTGTAAATACCTCTTTTAAATTCATACTTATTATCCAGGTCTTTATAAAATAAATTGTAATTTTTTTATATCCATGGTCTACAAAACACAGGTAAACATCTTTCAGTTTTCTTTACTTTCAACCTAAACTCATCTGATACCAACAATAATATTTTCTGTTCCATGTCCTCTTCTGAATCTGACATGAATTTCTGGCAGCTCCATTTCTGTATAATGCTGTAACCATTTTTAATTTATCTGCTACAAAATTTTGCTTGCGTGTGATGTTAATGTTATTCAATCATTTCTGCATTCTGTTGGTCACCTTTCTTTGGAATATACAGAAATACAGATCTCCTCCAAGGGTCTTGCAGCTCTGTAGGGTAAGCATGCACTGCTAGCCTCAAGAGCAGAAGTGTAAACCCACCAGGACGAGTGGCAGCCTCGGGAACCCTGTCGGGGTTGCTATGAGTCAGAGTCAACTCAATAGCAATGCGTTCGATTTTGGATAGATGGCCCCTTGTTTATCTTCCAGCACGTGGGACCCCAGATTCTGTGTAATTTGACAGCTTGGCACCATCAGCTTTCTTCACCGCATTTGCTTATGTACCCACTTTGTCTTCAGCATCCGTATTGGGGTAGGCTGGTGTGCTTCTTCCTTGTGGGTTTTGTTGTTTCTTAGCTAGATGGCCGTCTGTTTGTCTTCAAGCCTGTAAGACCCCAGATGCTGTATCATTTGATAGCCGGGCACCATCTGCTTTCTTCCCCACTTTTGCTAATGCACCCCCTATGTCCTCAGCGATCGAATAGCAGTAGGCTGGTGTGCTTCTTCCGTGTGGGTTTTGTTGTCTCTCAGCTAGATGGTGCTTGTTTATCTTCAGGTCTTTAAGGCTTCAGGTGCTATATCTTTTCACTTTTTACTCCAAGTCTTTGCATGGTTTATTGTAGTACTCATGTTCTCAAGTGCCCTTTCTGTTCTCTGAAATAGTCCATTCAGTGTCTACTATTTACAATCTTCCATTCATTTTTTCTGTTTGCTTTGGCCATTCGAGACTCAAAAGCAAGTTTCGGAGTCTCTTCTAACCTTAATTTTGGTCTTTTCTTTCTTCCTATACATTTAATGACTTTATTCCTGATATCATCCTAGAACTCTTCTCATCTTTGGTCATTAATACATCAAGTTCATCCTTAAGATGGTCTCTACTATCAGGTGAGGTACACTCAAGGTCACAGTTTGAGTCTTGTGGACGTGGTTTAATTTTCTACAATTACATCTTGGAGCTTGCATATGAGCGATTGGTGGTGTGTTCCTCATTTTCCCCTAGCGCTTTTCCTAGCATTTCACTTGGCACCGATGTAGTAAATTTATTTCTTGTGTGTTCCATCTGGTGAGGTCCACAATGTGTAGTCACAACTTAAGTGATTGAAAAGATATTTTCAATGAGGAAATTGTTTGTTTTTAAATTCGATCATGTTAGTTTTTAAAATTTCTAAAATTTCAGAAAACGATTTAAAAATAGTTTTTCAGCTATTTTGACCAGCAAGGCCACATTTTCTAGCTGTCAATCCTTCATTGTCTTTAACTTTCACATTCCGATCACTATGTTTAGTCAGTTTCAGGCTGCAAACATCAGTAAAAATCTTAAATTTCTTCATCTTTGACATTAGTGTTTGGTGCGTAGACCTGAATAACAGTTGCATTAACTGATGTTCCTTGTAGATACATGGATACTATCTTATCACTGATAGTATTGTATTTCAGATAGATCTTGAAATGTTCTTTTTAAAGTGGAACGTGATGCCATTCCTACTAGATTTTCTATCCCCAGTATAATAGGTCACAAGAGTTTTAGATTCAAAATGACCAGGAACAATTCATTTCAGTTCACTAATGCCCAATGTATCAACGTTTGTTCATTCTATTTCATTTCTGATAACTTCCAGTTTTGCTAGATTCATATAAAGTACGTTCACATTCCAGTTATTACTGAATGTTTGCAGCTACTCTCATTTTTTGTCATGCTCCATGAGCAAGAGAGGGTCTGGGAAGCTCTACTGCATCCCCATCAATCAGCTCGGCTCCACTTTGAGAAGCCAGCGCTTTCCCAATCCAAAGTGTTCGTTTTCCAGCACTACCATGGCAAGAGTCTGATGATATTTACAAAAATGTACTGGCTCTCCTTCCCCGCAGGCCCCAGAAGTATATATCCTTGTCCTTCTTCCTAATCCATTTTAGTCTGGAAGTTCCCCTGAAATCTTCCCATCCAAGGTGACTCTGCTAGCATTTGAAATACAATTGGCAAAGAGTCCAGCATCACAGCAGGATGAAGGCCACGATGTGATGAACTAGAGGAAGAGTAGTGGTTTAGGAGATAGCCTGTTTTTATTCATGCTTGTGATCATTTCTAAGAGGGCTTGTTTCACGTTTATAAATATGCATAATGGCTTATGACTTGAGCTGCTAACGATGTGAGGTCTTCAGTTTGAAACCATCAGCTTCACTGTGGGAGGAAGACGAGGTTTTCCACTCCCCCAAATATGGACAGTCTTGGAAACCAAAGGGCAGGTCTACTCTGTGCTGTCACTGTGATTAGGAATCAAGTAGTGATGGCAGTGGGTTTGAGTCTACGCTATACAACCTCGTTAATATAACAAGAGACCCTACACATTTCCAAAGAAAGGCTAAAATTGATATTACATAGTTTTGTAGGACACAATTCAATTCAAAACAAATGCTACATAATAGCATCTAAGTTTTCTTATAATCACATGCAGTAAAATTTTATATGTATCTCATAAAAACTTGACCAATATTTAAGAAATTAGTATATTTTTCTTTGAGACTGTGAGAATATTTCTTGATATAGATAATTAAAAGGACAATATGAGATAAGAGGATAGCCTGCAGAGAATATTGCTAAAAGGCAGTGTGGAGGAATACAAAGACTAATATAAATACATGTGACTACATTTGATATTGAAATATCATAATGGAGATGAGCTATGAGG
This sequence comes from Echinops telfairi, assembly GCF_000313985.2. Lineage (NCBI taxonomy): Eukaryota > Metazoa > Chordata > Mammalia > Afrosoricida > Tenrecidae > Echinops > Echinops telfairi. The sequence continues at coordinate 50,699,790 of NW_022103906.1, read as the reverse complement.
TAATTAGAGGTGCCAAGAGGTTGATGGAATACTCAGTGGTAGAGCAATATTGATAATACTGTCGAACTATCAAACAAATAAACTTGAGGCATTCTAGTAAGGAGCAAAGGCGATAGTTAGTCATATAGAAAACTGAATTAAAAGGCGGCTTCTAAAATGAAAGCACATATATAGCAAAAGCTAAATGACTTCTTCACACTGTAGAGAAGTTATAGATTGAATCTCAAAAACAAGCTATAATTTTGGAAGTACAACTGAAGCACATTTGCATCACAGATGATTTCCCACTGGTTGTAGTTTAATGCTTTCCTGCATTGTCTGGGGAAAAATTTAAATCCATATTACCAAGTTTGAAAATTTCCCCTAGAAACAGATTTTGACTGAGTCTGAAGGTGTAGCCATGGGATTTGGTACACAGATCTATGTCTGTGCTACAGTGTCAAGCCAGTGCCATAGGGACAACACCAGCTCAGCATCATAGCAGGTGGCCTTATAGAATTCATATTGACAACATACTCTGTTGTCAATTTGAGAAGATTAAGAATGAAAGGGTGGAGTCTAGCCTGTCAATCAGATTGCAGCTTGATGACCTCATTTGGAGGTGCTAAGGAGATAAACAGCTCTCTGAAAACAGGACACATGCTCATTCCTTGTGAGACACTTCTGACAAGAAGTCACCTGAAGCTACTCTGATGCCGTCAGAGCCCTGGAAGCTAGAGGAGCCACGTGGAAATCCCTGACAGTGATGAGATGCTTACAATGCCACTGGATCCACATGACTTCCCAGCCACTGACCTATGATCTTCCTGCATTCAGTGTCATTGTATGTGCTTTTTGATTCTGAAGAGAAATTTTTAGATTGGTATCAGAAATATGAGCTAATATTGGACTTATGGACTTGATCTGGACTGGGCTGGTATGTTTTCTCAATATTCAATTGCTCTTGTATATAAAGCTCTTTCCTATACACATATGAGTATCTATGAATTTGTTTCTCTAGTCTACCCAGACTAATACAGCTCCTCTGAATGGATGTGAACTCCAAACTTTCCATTATAGCCAAGCACGTTTACTGTTTACATCACATACCACCCAGCGACTCCACTCTATCTGTAGACATTTGTAAAAGATTTAGAAAGTTATATAAATGAGTGCTCTGAACTTTGAGAGCAGCTTATTGCAGGATTGAAAAGAGATGGTGGTAAATAATTTCTGACACAGCAGCACTCTGTAATGGTTCATTTTCACCTCTAGTTGACTTACATGAAAGGTACAAGAATTGTTCAAAATACATCGGGGTCATTTGAACATCTTGAATATTACTTTACCGACTTTACTTATGATTTTTTTATGGCTGTTTTATGGCAGCAAAATGTGGCTCTAAAGATGATAATTGAGGCATACTCATCATGGGTAAATTCTACAGCTTTATCTGTGTAATCCTACATCTACTTCTCCAGTCACTTTTAAAAATCTCAATAAATTAGATGGCAACATAATATCAAAAGTTAAAGCAAGTACACCATTAAATGCAAAATGACACTGGTGTTTATCACCTAAAGTTTAAACAAGTCATTGTGGTGTTTACATTTCAAATTTATATGCATTATTTATTCCAAACTGCTGGGACCCAAGGAAGCATTTATACACTATGTGCTTCAAAATTATTTTGAAACAATTTCTTTATTGTATATTTTTGAAATGTATATAGTAGAATAAAGATATGCGAGTTTCTCATTTTCATAGAATACAAATTACTCTATCAAGAATATGGTTGTAGATTAGATATTCATGAAGAAGAAAAATAACCTTAATGTACTCATTTTGTACTTTCTTCTAAATGTTTTAAAATACTCCATTTTTAGAATTGCTCAAAAAAACAGATACTATGACTACTTCATTTTTTTCAGGACATACTTTTATAAACTACAGAAATCTGGGCCATTAGGAAATAGCAAAGGGAATGCAAGTGAGAGACAGATTTATCACCTATGCTTATAATGTAATGTACTAGGTGACTATGAATACCAGAGCAGAGATTACTCTGCGGAGATCTGCACTAATATAATGCACTCTTTCCTGGTATTTGAACTGTTCCCCAAAGCAAATGTTTATTTCTGCTAAATTATTCTGAACTTTTCATAGCACACACAGTCGTTAAATAAAATAAACAATTTTGCATTTTGATACTGATGTTTTCATTACTCTGTTAGGTACTTTCAAGTTGTCTCTGATTCATAGGCAGCTTCTGTATAACAAAAGGAAATATTGCTCATTCTTGCTCCATCCTCATACTGGTGGGGATGATCAAGCTATTGTTGTAACCCCTGCTGGACACACTGATTACTAACAATTGTTGCTACTCATTTTGAGATGTGACTCACCATCAAATGAAGATCTTCAAAGCTTCATGGAACCCATTCATTATTACTGTTATTTAAACGAAACCTCACCATTGTGTCTCCTTTCTTGGTTCCTAGAACCCTGATCTTACTTATTTTTTTTCTTTGTCTCTTCAGAGAAAATGAACTTTTGATTTGACAGCAATACATCAATGTGTAAAAGTGGCAATTTTTTTTTAGAAGAATCAAACACAACTCTTCACCTGACTAAACTGTAAATTGTATCCATACACCATTTGATTAGTTCTCAAAAGAAATGTCATCTTCTCTGGCTCCTAATCTCAATTAGGGTCTCTTTTGTTCATCTATTCTAATCAGTTTTTAGTTTCAGACTCTGTAATTTTATATTATTTGTGTATTGACAATGTTATTGAATGTCCCTTAGAGGACATTTGCATTTTGATACTGATGTTTTCATTACTCTGTGTTAGGTACTTTCAAGTTGTCTCTGATTCATAGGCAGCTTCTGTATAACAAAAGGAAATATTGCTCATTCTTGCTCCATCCTCATACTGGTGGGGATGATCAAGCTATTGTTGTAACCCCTGCTGGACACACTGATTACTAACAATTGTTGTTAGTAATACAGGACATTGTTATGAGTTTACATATTGCTTGGCAAAGCATAGGCCTGCAGTAAATATCTTTTAAATGCAAAAGTGAATGCATAAATATATGGATAAGGGTATTTATTTGTGCAAAAATGACATGGAGCCATCTCCTACTGCCTCCATCTGTAGGAGGGAGAAAGAAACCTATTCCTCATCGGCGCAAGGCCTTATGTCACCAAGCAAAAGTCAGACAGGCCTTCGCTCTGGAGCCTTCTTTTCCCTATTCTGTTAGCAACCTTTCCCCCCGCTGCACCTCTCCGCTGAATTCTATCATCCATTGGAAGTCCACAAAGAAGTCACAGACAATCCTCCCATGTATGCAGGGTTTTGAGGGAAGTTAACAGTTCACAACAAGCCAGGATCAGAAAAATTAAGGATACAGTCATTGGCCCACAGCAACACCTCCCCTCAGCAAGTAGCCAAGTCTCTCTCCCTCTGATCCTCAGCACCTCAGCCCTGCGGGCCCTTGGCCTCTGTTCTGACAACGGGCAAGGAACCCACCTGCTACTCTGCCTCGATTTCATCACTGTGGCCCTGCTCCTCTGCTCTGTCTCCTGGTCTCTCTGTCTCGGTCTCTGATCTTGGAATGGCATTGGCTCTCTTGCCTCTGTTACTTCAGACAGATTTCAATCAATGCTCTTTTTCCATAATGATTCAATAAATTCATTCTTTTTTCCTCCTGCTTCTGAGAAAACCAGAAAAATGCCAAACTAACCATTTCCTGAAAAAAGCATCCTTTACATCTTAATTTCATGTCCTGACCCAAACATTTGGTGAGGTTAGAGAAATGGATAGAAGAGTCATAGTATGAAATTCAGTGGTGAAGAAAGCTGATGGTGCCCAGCTATCAAAAGATATAGCATCTGGGCTCTAAAAGGCTTGAAGGTAAACAAGCGGCCATCTAGCAGAGAAATAACAAGCCCACATGGAAGAAGGAAACTAACTTGTGCAATCATGAGCTGTCGACGGAATCATGTAACAGGCACCAGAAGATCCAAAAGAATCACAGACACATTGAGAACAAGGGGTGTCTGAGCATAGACCCCCAACCCATCCATAGACAATAGGACATCTCCTCACAGAAGGGTCACAAGGGAGGGATGGGTCAACCAGGGTGAAGTATAGCACCAATGAAACACACAATGTTCCTCTGGTTCTTTGTGGCTTCCTCACCCTTACCATCATGACTGCAGTCCTGCCTTTCAGTTCTGGCTAGACTGGGCATGTATAAGAGCTCACAACACACAGAATCCAGGTCAGATAAACCCCTAAGGAACAGAAATGGGAATAGCAATACCAGGTGGGAAGGGGAGGGTGGGGGGAGAAGGTGAGGACAAGGGAATCAATTGCAATGATTGATGCATAATCCCGCCCCGCCCCTTTTAGGGGATGGACAACAGAAATGTGGGTTAAGGGAGACAGCGGTCAGTGTAAGATATAAAAACAATAATATTATATAATTTATCATTGGTCATGAGGGTAGGAGGGAGCTGGAGGGTGGGAAAAAAGAGGAGCTGATACCAAGGGTTCAAATAGAAAGGAAATGTTTAGAAAATGATGATGGCAATATATGTATAAATATACTTGATACAATTGATGTATGGAATGTTATAAGAGCCTCTAATAAAATGATTTTCAATAAATAAATGAGTTTAAAAAAAGAAATTTCTACACCACAATTTGTATCCTTTTTTGCACACACACCTCCCCCATTTGTATAAAACCAAAGATTAAATGGCTATTTGCAAAACATGTATAATAGTGACCGGCACACAGTAAAGGCTCCATCTTCCTTCCTTTCTTTTTTCCCAGAATGAGATTTTATGCAGGATACATTCCCAGAAAGGAAACTGCTAGGTATATAGTTTTATCATTTTTGTTGTTGCTGTTTAGTTTTATTCTGTTTTACTTTGGTTTATTTTTTTCAATATTTATAGTGTATTTATTTGTTTGTATATTCTAACAAACTTCCATAAAATATCATTTACATATCATAAATTGTATCCAATGAAAAATGCACAATTCATTGTTTATATATAAAAATATTTTAAATCAATCAATCAATTTCAAAGTGACCTTCTATATATTATGGAACTATTGGGATCATATATTTCAAAGTAGTTTAGGTATTTCTTAGTTTTAATCCAAAGTCTCACTTTAAAAGTGAAATTTGAAAATGTCAGAAAACAAACAAATAAATAAGCTCTATAAATTTTTCTTTATGTCACAAATCACATTTTCTAAGCTATTTTTCATGTTTGTTTTTGTTACAAGGTGCAATTGATGGTCTAAAATTTGAGAGTGACTTTAAAAACACATTAAACTACTTAATTAATATTCTATATTTTTCAGAACAATGATGGGATGAATTGCTACTTCTTCAGTTGTCCTGAGAGAAAGATGAGTCTTTCTACCCCCATCACGAGTCACAGTCTCAAAAGCCCACAGGGGGATTGCACCCTGGCTTGTTGTAGGTAAGAAGTGACTCCACAGCAGTGAGTTATTTATTTTTTCTTGTCCTGACCTCAAAGTGGCATTCTGAGCACTCCTCCCTGCTGACAACAAGAGGAATGAACCCCTAGTACACAGCCATCCTCCCACCAGCACACAGGTCACGTGGCATGTTCAGGATAACATCTGCGTAAGAAGCCAGTAACAAATAAAGAGGAAATCAGGTAAATGCACTGATACATACTCATTTTTAGCCTACATTATCTATGATGCAGAATAGGGGTACAGAAGGTCTGCACTATGTCGCTTTTGCAACCTCAGCCAAGCACTCCTGGAAAACACAGAAACAGAGGAATGGCAACAAGGGGCACATAATTTCAATTTCTGCTCACAATCTCTTGGAGGAACCCTGAAGGCATACCTCAATCCCGCCCCCCCAGTCTTAAACAGTTTCAGTATCTATTCTGTATTTTAAAAGATACTCAACTATCAATAAGGCTGTACTACTTGAGAAGTACAAAATGGGTTGAAAGAATTATATTTGATTATTTATTCTACAGCCTTATCAGGTGATTAATTTTAAATAAACTTTAACTATCCAGAACCTAAATAGTTTTGTTTTACCTATATCCATCTTTTCTCATTTTTAAAATTCCTAAAGTGCTTTTTAAAAAAAAAAATAAAACTCAGTGGTATGCCAAAATATAGAACTGATCATCCAGGTAACCTCACTGTGTATCTATCTATAAAAGATGTGAAAGTAGGGCTGATGTTAAAGCAGAAATATGATACGCAAAAAGCAAATGCCAAAATACAAATTCATCTCCCTTTCCCCACAGTAGACAAGACGCTGATTGAAAAACAGGACATACAGATACAGGGAAAACCAAGAGACACACACACCCAAGCTGTTGCTCTTGTTGTTTCGTTGCATTTATAAGACATCAAGTAGATTGCGGGTAGATCGATAAGCTAAATTAGCAGGTAATTGCTGATTTGGATTGTCAAACTGAAATGTGAAAATATTCAAATATTTGAAAATATTCAAATGCATAGTACACATAAGATTATCAGGAGTAAAAGACTGATTTGCTATCTAAAATGTAAATCTTTTAATGGGCCATCAGAGAGGTTGTCTGTTTCGAAATGTGTAATGGAGAAAAGATGCCTGGTGGTGAAATGTGTCAGCACTAGGCATGTGTCAGCATGTCAGGTCACTTGCTTCCATGAATAGTCAGTCTCTGGATCCCTACAACGGTCACTATGGGTGAGAACGGACTCAGTGACAGTGTCGAGAAAAAACACACACACTTTGAAAACGGAATCGGTTTTTTCAGATATTTTAAACATGATTGTAAATATACACCTGTAGTATAATTCTCCGTAGTGAATAAAAGTGACTAGCATTCTCCATCTGCAAAAAAAGTTTATAAAACACAAGAAAATATTTCCCCCACAATCACATGCATAAATATGTGTGAAACTTTCTTTTTATGCTGAAAAGAGTAAGCTGACGATCTGAGGAAGATGGTCAGTGAGCTGGATTGACCCAGTGGCTGCAACAAAGGGCTCGCCCGGAGGAAAACTGAGGATGGTGCAGGACCAGGCAATGTTTCCTCCTGCTGGTCACTATGGGTCAGAACCAACCTGATGGCACCTACCAACAACAAATCCAATTGTTGTGGGAAACAAACCCTGAATTATTTCATGAGCCCCTGGGCCCACTGTGAAAGATTTAGAATGAGCCCACTTTGAACTATTTAGAGTGAAGCTTAATTTATCATTCTATTCTAAACACAACTGTATCTAGCAGACAACGAATTCCATGCCCTCAGAACGGTCTTATCTCAGAAAGCATCAAATAATCCTCCAAAAGGTGGTGTGCTTCCAGACTCTGATCAAAGGTCTTAGGTACCGTGAGAGAAGGTTGGAGAAATAGCTATAATACACAGTTAATGATGTTATCATTAAAATGTTCTCAAAATACCCATATTCTATTAATCCAGCGAGCTTTGAAATGACTGAAATGTGGGAACTGGCTGAGCTTCCTGACTCTCCATACATGTACTTCAGGCTGGCTGTTGCTATTGATCTGACCATGTTAGCGTCTATTCGGTGATAAAGGATAAGAAGAATATTGGTGGCTTTAGGGATATTTCCCTTAATCAAATAAAGACTTAGAAAGGTTTACACATTTTATGTATCACTATAGTCTTATTACCAACTTTGAAAACCACTGTCAGCTTGCCTGTTGTGCTGCTGCTACCTTAATGAAATCACGGAGCACATCCCAATGTACCATCTCCTACTTAGGTCACTGCCTCACCAAAGGCCACCCTGGGGAGGTCTGGAGCTACGAGTGTTCCCGACACCAGTGTTTCTCAGTGTCAATGGGAAGGAGAGATCTCATCAAGGAGGATGGCGATGACTTTGATACTTTCAATATTCTTCCTGACCACTACACTTCAAATGCATCCGTTCTTCTTATGTATCCTTTACTCAATGTCTAACGTTCACAAGCATATGAGACCATCGAAAATGCCATGGCTTCAGTCAGGTGCACTGCAGTCTTCAAAGTAGCATCATTGCTTTTTAAAATTCGAAAGAGGTCTTGTGCAGCACATTTACCTAAGGCAATTCATTTGTTGATCTCTTGATTGCTGCTTCCATGAGCATTGATTGTGAATTCAAACAAGCCAAAATCCCTGACAATTTCAACCTGTTCTCCATTTACCTTGTTTGGTCCAGTTGTGAGGATTTTGGTCTTCTTTACATTAAACCATAATTCATACTGAAGGCTGTGATCCTTGATCTTCATCAGTACTTCAAGTCCTCCTCACTTTCAGAAAGCAAGGTTGTATCATCTGCATACAACAGGTTGTTAATAAGCCTTTCTCCAACCCTGGTGTTGCTTTCTTCTTCAGATAATCCAGCTTCTCTGATAACTTTCTCAGTATACAGATTGAATAATTATATTGATATGATGCAAACCCGACTCACACCTTTTCTGATTTTAAACCATGCAGTATTTCCTTGTTCTGTTCCCACAACTACTTCTTGCTCCATGTTACAGATTCTGCATAAACACAATGAAAGGCTCTAGAATTCCCATTCTTCTTAAGGTGATCTATAGTTGGCAATGATCTACGGTGTAGATTCTACACAGTCTGATGCCTTTGCGTAGTCAATGGAACACAAACAAACATCTTTCTGGTATTCTCTGCTTTGGGCCAAGATCCAGCTGACATCAGCAATAATATCCCGTATTCGATGTCCTCTTCCGAATCTGGCCTGAACCTCTGGTAGCTCTTTGTAGCAATGCAACCGTGATTGGATGATCTTCAGTAAGATGTTGTTTGTATGGAATACCTGTGATATTGTCCTATAGTTTGACATTACATTGGGTCACCATTCTTTGGAATGGGTACAAATATGAATTGCTTCCCCTTTGGCCAGGTAGCTATCTTCAAAATTTCTTGGCATAGATGAGTATGTACTTTCAGTGTTTCTTCTGCTTTCTGAAACATTTCAATTGGTATTCCACCAATTCCTGGAGTCTCGTTTTAGCTAATACTTTTTCAGTACAGCTTGAATTTCTTCCTGCAATACCGTTGGGTCTTGCTCATTTGCTACTTCCTGATATGTGGAATGTTGACTAGTTATTTTTGGCACAGTGACTGCACATTCTTTCCATCTTGATGTTTTCTGCATCATTCAATATTTTGCTCGTAGAATCTTTCAATATTTCAGCACAGGGCTTGAATATTCCTTTAAGTAACACATTTTGAGAAACACATTTAGTTTATAATAAGCCCATGCATAAATGAACTGGGACCAAATGAACTGGGACCCAAGTAGAAATCCTTTCCAATTTACACTAAGATCAGAAATAACCTACGTATGTAAGAAAGCATCAGGAATGACCCATTTCCTACCTAGAAAACTTAATGAAATTAATCTTTGTGATTATAGTCCCATTTTCTCCATATTCGAAGTCTCTGATAGTTGCCATTAGATTTTTCATAGTTTTTGATCCGAGAATCTTGCTACTCTATTTCTTGTTTTCTTTTCTCTTGACCAGAGTAGATTTATTTCCCCTGGGTTTATCAGCAGAGATGTTCCACATTCTCTGTCTTGTTCTGAGTAAGGAAAAGTTGTGTACTTCCCTCCCCACTTACAGTTAGATGCATTCTTGTTAATATGGGCATAACTGTCTTCCATACTTTTTGGTGAAAATTTTTAAATAGATAAAAGCAGCAACACATATGTTTAAAATGTAAGTCCTTATCACAGGTCTTGTATTTTGGACATCTGTTGCCTTCATATATGAGAGAGTTACTAGATAAGTTTAAAAGCTGAATGAGCATAGGGCTAATCGTAGCAATCTAAATGCCGAGTGGAACACAGCCCAAGAGAGCAGCTACTATCCATATAAATACATATTTATAATTTCATTTTCTGATTACATAAATAGCACAAGTACATTTTAATAAGCACCAAACATTAGAAATATTTATGAAAAACAATAGAAAATGATCTCTGGAATATACATAAGTAACAATTGGTGGTATAGTTTCATTCATAATTTCCAGTGTGCGTGTATGTGTGCGCATGAGCCTATGCTGTATATAATAAACTAGGAATGCAGTATCATTTATTTTTTTTAAATCAATTTATTGGGGCTCACAAAATTCATCACAATACATAGATCAATTGTGTAAAGCACATCTATACATTTGTTGCCCTCATCATTCCCAAAATTAGCTTGCCTCTTGGGTTCCCGGAATCAGCTCA